>NC_068452.1:35807127-35952127 GCF_023373465.1 Oncorhynchus keta | reverse complement strand
CCATCAGTAGCATGAATGTTTACCATCAGTAGGCTGAAGGTTTACCATCAGTAGCATGAAGGTTTACCATCAGTAGGCTGAAGGTTTACCATCAGTAGGCTGAAGGTTTACCATCAGTAGGCTGAAGGTTTACCATCAGTAGCATGAAGATTTACCATCAGTAGGCTGAATGTTTACCATCAGTAGGCTGAATGTTTTACCATCAATAGGCTGAAGGTTTACCATCAGTAGCATGAATGTTTACCATCAGTAGCATGAATGTTTACCATCAGTAGCATGAATGTTTACCATCAGTAGGCTGAAGGTTTACCATCAGTAGCATGAAGGTTTACCATCAGTAGCATGAATGTTTTACCATCAGTAGCATGAAGGTTTGCCATCAGTAGCATGAAGGTTTACCATCAGTAGGCTGAAGGTTTACCATCAGTAGGCTGAAGGTTTACCATCAGTAGGCTGAAGGTTTACCATCAGTAGCATGAAGGTTTACCATCAGTAGGCTGAAGGTTTACCATCAGTAGGCTGAAGGTTTACCATCAGTAGCATGAAGATTTACCATCAGTAGGCTGAAGATTTACCATCAGTAGGCTGAAGTTTTACCATCAATAGGCTGAAGTTTTACCATCAATAGGCTGAAGTTTTACCATCAGTAGGCTGAAGGTTTACCATCAGTAGGCTGAATGTTTACCATCAGTAGGCTGAAGTTTTACCATCAATAGGCTGAAGGTTTACCATCAGTAGCATGAATGTTTACCATCAGTAGCATGAATGTTTACCATCAGTAGCATGAAGGTTTACCATCAGTAGGCTGAAGGTTTACCATCAGTAGCATGAAGGTTTACCATCAGTAGCATGAAGGTTTACCATCAGTAGGCTGAAGGTTTACCATCAGTAGGCTGAAGTTTTACCATCAATAGGCTGAAGGTTTACCATCAGTAGCATGAATGTTTACCATCAGTAGCATGAATGTTTACCATCAGTAGCATGAATGTTTACCATCAGTAGGCTGAAGTTTTACCATCAGTAGGCTGAAGGTTTACCATCAGTAGGCTGAAGGTTTACCATCAGTAGCATGAAGATTTACCATCAGTAGGCTGAATGTTTACCATCAGTAGGCTGAAGTTTTACCATCAATAGGCTGAAGGTTTACCATCAGTAGCATGAATGTTTACCATCAGTAGCATGAATGTTTACCATCAGTAGCATGAATGTTTACCATCAGTAGGCTGAAGTTTTACCATCAGTAGGCTGAAGGTTTACCATCAGTAGGCTGAAGGTTTACCATCAGTAGAGGAGCTGATGCAATGTGGCAGTTAGGGTCTGCTGACTAATTAAAATGCAGTTCATTTGTGTTGATTAGACCCTCCGGTTCTGTCCCTGTTTATCTTATCATGGCTGTGGTAGTTAGCGGCTTGTTAGTGATGTTTTAGTCACCTACTGTACACGACAGACAGTACTATCAAGGTGATGCTAAAGCATAGCTACACTCGTTTCTTGTTGGTAACTAACTAGAGACATATGGATGTCAATGAAACGAATTAGGATCTGGCTTTATGAGGTAATTAGTATGTAGAAATGCAAGCATACACAGTTCATTTGTATTGCTTATTTATGGTTTATGAATTAGTAATTTGTGGTGTGTTAGGGGCTAAGGTGATGCATTGGAACTGGACGGGCCAATCATTAATAATAGATGGCTGTCACCTTTTCTAAAGTTCTCACTTATGAATTGCAAATCAGGGGGAAAAACCACAAGAGGTATGAGGAAGTTAATTAAAAATCCCTTTATAGATACTAGTACACAATTTTATTGTAATAATTTCCCACTTTAATGATTTTATTCCATTCCATAAAAAAAGGTTTTATAAGTTCCACTGAGGAGACAAAACATTATGAACACCTGCTTTTCCCATAACATACGCTGACCAGGTGAATCCATGTGGAAGCTATGATCCCTTATTGATGTCACCTGTTAAATCAAATTCAATCAGTGTAGATGAAGGGGTGGAGACAGAAAGATTTTTAAGCCTGGAGACAATTGAGATATGGATTGTGTATGTGTGCCATTCAGAGGGTGAATGTTGTGTGTTTTTGAACAGGGTATGGTAGTAGGTGCCAGGCGCACTAGTTTGAGTGTGTCAAGAACTGCAACGCTGCTGAGTTTTTCACATGCAACAGTTTCCCTTGTGTATCAGGAACGGACCACCACCCAAAGGACATCCTGACAATTTGACACAATTGTGGGAAGTATTGGAGTCAACATGGGCCAGCATTACTATGGAACACTTTCAACACCTTGTAGCGTCCATGCCCTGACGAATTGAGCTTGTTCTGAGGGCAAAAGGGGTGCAACTCAATATTAGGAAGGTGTTCAGTGTATATTTAATGTCTGGATTTGAAGCGGTTTCTCTCCAAGCCTTTAATATAAACTAAATACCTAATTGATTTCTGATTATCTTCTAATGAGCAAATAATTAGTGCTTCTTCCAAGTGCACTGTGTTCCCCAAAAGGATACTTTCATATTGAATTTTAATGAAATAAAGAGGCACGATTCAATGAGCTAACAGAACACACCTCTAACAGAACACACCTCTAACAGAACACACCTCTAACAGAACACACCTCTAACAGAACACACCTCTAACAGAACACACCTCCAACAGAACACACCTCCAACAGAACACAACTCCAACAGAACACAACTCCAACAGAACACAACTCCAACAGAACACAACTCCAACAGAACACAACTCCAACAGAACACAACTCCAACAGAACACAACTCCAAAAGAACACACCTCCAACAGAACACAACTCCAAAAGAACACACCTCCAACAGAACACAACTCCAAAAGAACACACCTCCAACAGAAGTTTTGAGGGGAGAGAAAGTGTGTACAGCTCAAACCGTGACAGATTGCTGCATTGTTTTCATTCTCACGTTCTTCTATTCAAATACTTTCATTTCATTTCTCACCTTTTTTCCTTCTCACTCTCTCAAGAAGGAAATCTCTGGGGTCCAGGTGTCGCCGGGGGTGTGTGTGTGTGTTTGTGTTAGAATGATGATTATTTTTTGTGCTGTTTTAATTATATTGTGCAGTTCGAAGAGTGGTGCGGCTGCAGTGGGTGATCAATCAGAGACTAATGAGAGGCCAAGAGACCTGTAGCAGAATGACTGACTGCAGCCCATAGCCCCTCCACTCTGTCTCCACCCCACTCAGCTCCTAATCAGCCCAATACCATAGGAACGCTGGGAATGTTTGGAATGCTTGGCAGGGCTGGATCTACCACTTATTCCCACCCTCCTCCTTCCCACTCGAATGTGATGCGGATGTATACCTGAAGCAGATAAAAACACTTCCACGAATATAAAATATATAAATGGAAGACATTAAACGGCAACAGAAGTGAGAATTAGCGTTGGATTTGGCGAGCAGTGGGTTCAGAAAAGGGTCGCAGTCCGGTGTAAAGGTTCACATGTAAAAGAGGTTGAATGTATGGCTTAATGAAAAACAGGGAGCATCTTAAGGTGAGTTAATTAAGTGTGGGGGCCATTGTTTAATTTGATTTTCAAAAGGCCCTTCTTTCATTTGATTGGTCTGTCTTCCTCTTCATTCAGAGATGTATGGATGGACTGCTGATGCTGCTCTGCCTGTTGGACCCGGTGTTGTCGGTTCCTGGTTTATTATTAATAAATAATGCCAGCTGGGCTCCCGTTTGAATCATTATGGTGATTAGGAAGGTTTGGCCTTCACACGCCCACACGTAGGAAGGCTCTATAGAGCCGATTGGAAGCCATCGTATGATTTCTGATTTCCCTTTCACTACATAATAACCTCCAACACAACGGTGCATCAAATGTATTGATATGCCATCCCGGATGATGATGTTCCATTTCATCATGGAGAGGTTACTATACGTGGCTTTTGTGAATGATGATCGAGGTCAAAGAATGGAGTCCTACAGTATGTGAAGAATCAGAAATGGTCATGTTTGAGAACTGTTTGGATGATTGACTATAGACTAGCCTATAATGTCTAGGCTGTAATAGGGAGGAAGCTATTAGGGAATATAATGATAATATATATCTACACCAAATGTGTGTGCACAGCAGGAATAAGGGTAGGAGAGACAGAGAGAGAGAGAGAGAGAGAGAATGAGAGAGACATAGTGAAAGTTACTTTTAGCGCCTGGAAAAATTAAATGCATGAAATATTCAACAGATGAGAACCGCAGGCACTTTTTAATACATAGAATAAGATACCTGCACGCTGAAACGGGAGAGACAGAGACAGAGAGGAGAGAGGGATGGAGGTGGAGGGATGAGATGGAGGGAGCGGGAGAGACAGAGAGGAGAGAGGGATGGAGATGAAGGGATGGGAGCGGGAGAGACAGAGAGGGATGGAGGTGGAGGGATGAGATGGAGGGAGCGGGAGAGGGAGAGAAAGGGAGGGGGATTTGATATGCTGCAGTCGATCCCTAGGGAGCAAAAGGAGTAAAGTTCTTTAGTGTGTAGGTGTAATGTCCCTTTGTAAAGCATTCACCGGCTTCTGTAGCAACCTGGAGCACTGTCTGTGCTGCTCAGTGTTGCTCTGTGCAGCTCAATGGTTTACCATCAGGCTCCACCAGGCTGTAAAAGCTGCTCCTTGGTAACACACACACACACACACACACACACACATCTGCTTTGTGACAATATGTCCCTTCAAAACATTTGATGTGCTGAGGGACTCTTTCACTTCATCCTCGAGGATTTTTGGATCTGTCAAACACAGTTCTTTCTCTTTCTTGTCAGATTATTTGTCTTCACTAGTTTGCGATACATTCTATAATGAACATAATGTAGATGTGTGTATATTTACCACATAATCTCCCACGTTATATGCACAGTATATTTATAGATTAAAGTTTGTGGTGGAAATTTGGCAGATGGAAATATGAACTACAAGCTGTCAATATTTTGTGTCGGATTAACTAACTTCAACAACAACAAAAATGAATATAAACTTGGCAGTTGAAGAAAACTATTACCGTGCTTTCTGTAGCACAGCCTTTTATTTAGTTTATTTCTATTCCAGGAGAGAAACAAACAAGAAGTTAGTGGACAAACAAGTACCCAACCAACTAATAAGCAGTCTGTCCCACACCACGTCCAACACCTGTTCCTCTTCGCACAATGAAAGAAATCTCCCACTAAAAACGCTTCTCGCGGAATTAGGCAACTCCCACATAAGACTACACTGTTCCATTTCTGTTTTAATTCGGGCACTGCAAAAAATAAACAGGTTACAACATCTGTTACCGCCATACTTCACCGAATTCTCTGTCAGCAATGTCCATATGGTCACTGCCATCCCAAATCAGTCCCTGAATAACTCTGTTTTCTTAATGAAATAGAACATTTGAGGTTCACTACTTTCTGTAATTGGAAATAGTTAGATGAATGATTTGTAACGGTCTTCTTCCTCCTCTGACGAGGAGTAGTAGGAAGTAGGATCGGAGGACCAATGCGCAGCGTGGTAAGTGTTCATGATACTTTTAATAGAACACAGAAAAATACAAAATAACGACATGAAATAACAAAAACCGAAACAGTTCCGTGTGGAACACACAGACACAGAAAATAATCACCCACAAATCAAGGGTGAAAACAGGCTGCCTAAGTATGGTTCTCAATCAGGGACAACGATGGACAGCTGCCTCTGATTGAAAACCTTACCAGGCCAAACACAGAAATACCAACTCATAGAAAAACAAACAGACAACCCACCCAACTCACGCCCTGACCATACTAAAACGAAGACATAACAAAAGAACTAAGGTCATAACGTGACATGGTTGGAGCGGAGGAGACAGAAAGGGAGGTGGGAGGGAGGGGAGGGAGGTAAAGTTGTAGAAGGAGGGGGTTGAATGGTAATGAAGGAAAACTGTGTTGAATTTGTCAAGAAATTGCGCCTGAAAGCGCTGTCTGTGACTCTGTCTGTGACTCTGTCTGTGACTCGCTGTCTGTGACTCGCTGTCTGTGACTCGCTGTCTGTGACTCGCTGTCTGTGACTCGCTGTCTGTGACCCGCTGTCTGTGACTCGCTGTCTGTGACTCGCTGTCTGTGACTCGCTGTCTGTGACCCGCTGTCTGTGACCCGCTGTCTGTGACCCGCTGTCTGTGACCAGCTGTCTGTGATTCGCTGTCTGTGACCTGCGGTCGGGTTGAGAGGAAGTCTGTTTGACATACTAGGCTGTTTTGGCAGGTGGAGTCCAATGGAAGCCCAAAGAACTCTTATTACCTCGTTATTTTTTAAACCTCCTGTTTTGGACTGGACCTGTCAATGTACAGTATGGCTCATACATGCATAATGAACCATCTGCAGTCCTTTCACAGTGTGAAAAGGCACATCATCCTTACATTCTAACCTTCTATAATTTAGTGCATGATTTCTATGCGCTCGTTCCTGTCAGGTAGAGAAGGCGCGCTCTGAAGCAAGTGGGATGAGTGGATGCATGTGCCTGCTATTAGTTCAACTAATAACAGAATAAATCAATCAAATCCATAAGCATCAGAAGTTAGACAACATCCGAAATTAGAAGTTAGATCTGTTAGACCTGGGTAGTAGTTTAATCTCTCTCTTTCAATGCATTTATCTGCAGAACAGAACATCTTTGTTCACTAAAGATGGCATTGTAGCCACACAAATACATTAGAAGATAATTGTCAAGACAATCAGAAATACTATGCTCACAACCTGAATCTCCTAACTGGTGTTGCTCGCTGGTGTATTTTGTTTGAATTTTGGAATATATTGCGCAATGGGCTATAAGGTTTTTACCAGGCATGGGTTCATCCCTTCATCCTGTTTGTGAACCGAGACACACATAACTTTGATGCGCTCGAGAAATGGACACTGCAAACTTTCACCCACTTTTTAGATCTGAAAATATCCGCCTTTATGTTGTCAACCATCCATCCAAATCAAATAATTATAAATGTCCACCTTTTGTATTTCTAAACTTGCACACACACGTTTTCCATGTTATGGGATAGGGTAAGTAAGGGTAAGTAATCCTTCTCACCCCCCCAACAAGATTTAGATGCAAGTGGCTGTTCCACTGGTTGTCATAAGGTGTATGCACCAATTTGTAAGTCGCTCTGGATAAGAGCGTCTGCTAAATGACTTAAATGTAAATGTAATGGGTGATCCAATGTGGGCAACACTGCTGCTGTTGACTGGCAGCGATCGTCATTCATCACGTAGGATTTAATCAACACACGTTCAAGGAGAAGACAATTGATGCAAACATATAAGTATACATTTCCCGTTGTATAAAATTACATTATCACTTTCGCTTGCACGTTTGCCATACTAGTCTGATGAGTCCTGCAACAATCAGACATGATGGACAATGTTGATTGGCAGGTGGAATAATGTCCAATTAGGTTGCAAGTTTAAAGTGGGAGGACGGATCAGGTCAGCACAGCACAACATGCACACGACAATTGTATTTATTTATTATCTTTGTGCACACGCTACAGAGGCTCAAGAACAATGATCTGATGACATTGTACACAACTGTGCAAAATGGTTTTGGCTCCTGAGAGCTACTTTCAAACTACTGGCTGAAATGATACAAAACCTCTTTAAATGAGACAGAAGTGTACATGAGGGATAAGCCACAACTCTCACAGTTATATTAAAATGTGTTGGTAATGATAGATATTTTTTGACGCTGTTTTGCTCCTTGCGTAACTGTTTGGAACTTTTGGAGAAAATGTAATACTCACTTGGCAATTTTGTTCATGGTCTCCCACAAACATTTTTCAGTTTTGTCTTAACGCACACACACACACACACACACACACACACACACACACACACACACACACACACACACACACACACATGCACTTGTATACTTGAAAACATACACACTTTCTTTCTCAAACACACACATGCAAATGAGCATGGGCACGCACTGAGACACACACACACACACACACACACACACACACACACACACACACACACACACACACACACACACACACACACACATCCCTGTCTTCCAGTCCGTTCTCTGGGCATGCAGCACTCACTCAGAGGTCATGTTAATTTGCAGGTCCTTCAGGTTGTGTTTCTCCCCCTCCCTCCATTCTCTCCTCCTGTCTCTCTCTCCTCCTATGACAGGTATATGTACTGTACGCCTGAGAGACATCTCCATTTCCCTGGTGAGATGGGCAGTTTCATCTTATTCTACACATTAAGGGAGAGAGAGACAGAGAACGGGAGGCAGAATGCAGCTGGAGAAATGTGATCAGAGGCACGCCGCTCCGTCGACAGGTGACAGTAGAAATGAAAGGAAGCGGATCAGGATTTTCCATGTATAAATAGTTCTGCTTCTTTCATTATTAATAATTGCTCTTGGGGATTTCTCCACATGTTGGTTCCCTGTCAATTAAGTGCACATCAATGGAGACAAGCTCACCTCCATTGGCCATCTCCTAGCGAACACAATGAACTCATTTTTCCCCGGGAATCAATTCTCAATGGTAGACTTCAGTAAGCTCATTAGGCTCTCGCCAGGCACAGTCTCCATTACGGCTGCATAATTACCACAGTATAACGGCAGTATTCCCTCCCTTCTTCTCCTCCTCCATGAATGAACAGAACACCTTCATTCTGGGGCCTGACAGTAATTATTGTTATGATACATCACCTGGGAGCGAGCGCAGCAGTGACTTCCTGTATTGTACCTATATGTACAGGACAGTGGTGTGCTGCTGGAGAGAGGGTGTGGGTGTGTGTGTTTACGTGCTCTATGAGTCTGCTCACGTTGATAATAACAGATACAGGTATGCTATAGGTATTGAGCTGTTGAGTAGTTGTTCTGTCTTTTTGTTTGTATCAGAAAGTTTTGTGTTTTTATGGTGTGTCTACATGGTGTGTCTGTATGGTGTGTCTGTATGGTGTGTCTACATGGTGTGTCTACATGGTGTGTCTACATGGTGTGTCTGTATGGTGTGTCTACATGGTGTGTCTACATGGTGTGTCTGTATGGTGTTTCTGTATGGTGTGTCTACATGGTGTGTCTGTATGGTGTGTCTGTATGGTGTGTCTACATGGTGTGTCTACATGGTGTGTCTACATGGTGTGTCTGTATGGTGTGTCTACATGGTGTGTCTGTATGGTGTGTCTACATGGTGTGTCTGTATGGTGTGTCTACATGGTGTGTCTACATGGTGTGTCTGTATGGTGTGTCTACATGGTGTGTCTACATGGTGTGTCTGTATGGTGTGTCTACATGGTGTGTCTACATGGTGTGTCTGTATGGTGTGTCTACATGGTGTGTCTACATGGTGTGTCTGTATGGTGTGTCTACATGGTGTGTCTGTATGGTGTGTCTACATGGTGTGTCTACATGGTGTGTCTACATGGTGTGTCTGTATGGTGTGTCTACATGGTGTGTCTGTATGGTGTGTCTACATGGTGTGTCTACATGGTGTTTCTGTATGGTGTGTCTACATGGTGTGTCTACATGGTGTGTCTACATGGTGTGTCTGTATGGTGTGTCTACATGGTGTGTCTACATGGTGTGTCTACATGGTGTTTCTGTATGGTGTGTCTACATGGTGTGTCTACATGGTGTGTCTACATGGTGTGTCTGTATGGTGTGTCTACATGGTGTGTCTACATGGTGTGTCTACATGGTGTGTCTACATGGTGTGTCTGTATGGTGTGTCTACATGGTGTGTCTGTATGGTGTGTCTGTATGGTGTGTCTGTATGGTGTGTCTACATGGTGTGTCTGTATGGTGTGTCTACATGGTGTGTCTGTATGGTGTGTCTACATGGTGTGTCTACATGGTGTGTCTGTATGGTGTGTCTACATGGTGTGTCTGTATGGTGTGTCTACATGGTGTGTCTACATGGTGTGTCTACATGGTGTGTCTGTATGGTGTGTCTACATGGTGTGTCTACATGGTGTGTCTGTATGGTGTGTCTGTATGGTGTGTCTGTATGGTGTGTCTACATGGTGTGTCTACATCGTGTGTCTGTATGGTGTGTCTACATGGTGTGTCTGTATGGTGTGTCTACATGGTGTGTCTGTATGGTGTGTCTACATGGTGTGTCTGTATGGTGTGTCTACATGGTGTGTCTACATGGTGTGTCTGTATGGTGTGTCTACATGGTGTGTCTACATCGTGTGTCTGTATGGTGTGTCTACATGGTGTGTCTGTATGGTGTGTCTACATGGTGTGTCTGTATGGTGTGTCTACATGGTGTGTCTACATGGTGTGTCTACATGGTGTGTCTACATGGTGTGTCTGTATGGTGTGTCTACATGGTGTGTCTACATGGTGTGTCTACATGGTGTGTCTACATGGTGTGTCTACATGGTGTGTCTACATCGTGTGTCTACATCGTGTGTCTGTATGGTGTGTCTACATGGTGTGTCTACATGGTGTGTCTACATGGTGTGTCTGTATGGTGTGTCTACATGGTGTGTCTGTATGGTGTGTCTACATGGTGTGTCTACATGGTGTGTCTGTATGGTGTGTCTGTATGGTGTGTCTACATGGTGTGTCTACATGGTGTGTCTGTATGGTGTGTCTACATGGTGTGTCTACATGGTGTGTCTGTATGGTTTGTCTACATGGTGTGTCTACATGGTGTTTCTGTATGGTGTGTCTACATGGTGTGTCTACATGGTGTGTCTACATGGTGTGTCTGTATGGTGTGTCTGTATGGTGTGTCTACATGGTGTGTCTGTATGGTGTGTCTGTATGGTGTGTCTACATGGTGTGTCTGTATGGTGTGTCTACATGATGTGTCTGTATGGTGTGTCTACATGATGTGTCTCTAATCGTGTGTCTACATGATGTGTCTGTATGGTGTGTCTACATGATGTGTCTGTATGGTGTGTCTACATGGTGTGTCTGTATGGTGTGTCTGTATGGTGTGTCTACATGATGTGTCTGTATGGTGTGTCTACATGATGTGTCTGTATGGTGTGTCTACATGGTGTGTCTGTATGGTGTGTCTGTATGGTGTGTCTGTATGGTGTGTCTACATGGTGTGTCTACATGGTGTGTCTACATGGTGTGTCTACATGGTGTGTCTGTATGGTGTGTCTACATGGTGTGTCTGTATGGTGTGTCTGTATGGTGTGTCTACATGGTGTGTCTACATGGTGTGTCTGTATGGTGTGTCTACATGGTGTGTCTGTATGGTGTGTCTACATGGTGTGTCTGTATGGTGTGTCTACATGGTGTGTCTACATGGTGTGTCTGTATGGTGTGTCTGTATGGTGTGTCTGTATGGTGTGTCTACATGGTGTGTCTACATGGTGTGTCTGTATGGTGTGTCTACATGGTGTGTCTACATGGTGTGTCTGTATGGTTTGTCTACATGGTGTGTCTACATGGTGTGTCTGTATGGTGTGTCTACATGGTGTGTCTACATGGTGTGTCTACATGGTGTGTCTGTATGGTGTGTCTACATGGTGTGTCTACATGGTGTTTCTGTATGGTGTGTCTACATGGTGTGTCTACATGGTGTGTCTACATGGTGTGTCTGTATGGTGTGTCTACATGGTGTGTCTGTATGGTGTGTCTGTATGGTGTGTCTACATGGTGTGTCTGTATGGTGTGTCTGTATGGTGTGTCTACATGGTGTGTCTGTATGGTGTGTCTACATGATGTGTCTGTATGGTGTGTCTACATGATGTGTCTCTAATCGTGTGTCTACATGATGTGTCTGTATGGTGTGTCTACATGATGTGTCTGTATGGTGTGTCTACATGGTGTGTCTGTATGGTGTGTCTGTATGGTGTGTCTACATGATGTGTCTGTATGGTGTGTCTACATGGTGTGTCTGTATGGTGTGTCTGTATGGTGTGTCTGTATGGTGTGTCTGTATGGTGTGTCTACATGGTGTGTCTACATGGTGTGTCTACATGGTGTGTCTACATGGTGTGTCTACATGGTGTGTCTGTATGGTGTGTCTACATGGTGTGTCTGTATGGTGTGTCTGTATGGTGTGTCTACATGGTGTGTCTGTATGGTGTGTCTACATGATGTGTCTGTATGGTGTGTCTACATGATGTGTCTGTATGGTGTGTCTACATGATGTGTCTCTAATCGTGTGTCTACATGATGTGTCTGTATGGTGTGTCTACATGATGTGTCTGTATGGTGTGTCTACATGGTGTGTCTGTATGGTGTGTCTACATGGTGTGTCTACATGGTGTGTCTACATGGTGTGTCTGTATGGTGTGTCTGTATGGTGTGTCTACATGGTGTGTCTACATGGTGTGTCTGTATGGTGTGTCTACATGGTGTGTCTGTATGGTGTGTCTACATGGTGTGTCTGTATGGTGTGTCTTCATTTTTGTATTTTTTTATTTCAACTTTATTTAACCAGGTAGGCAAGTTGAGAACAAGTTCACATTTACAATTGCAACCTGGCCAAGATAAAGCAAAGCAGTTTAACACATACAACAACACAGAGTTACACATGGAGTAAAACAAACATACAGTCAATAATACAGTAGAAAAAATAAGTCTATATACGATGTGAGCAAATTAGGTGAGATAAGGGAGGTAAAGGCAAAAAAGGCCATGGTGGCGAAGTAAATACAATATAGCAAGAAAACACTGGAATGGTTGATTTGCAGTGGAAGAATGTGCAAAGTAGAAATAGAAATAATGGGGTGCAAAGGAGCAAAATTAATAAATAAATAAATACAGTAGGGGAAGCGGTAGTTGTTTGAGCTAAATTATAGATGGACTATGTACAGGTGCAGTAATCTGTGAGCTGCTCTGACAGCTGGTGCTTAAAGCTAGTGAGGGAGGTAAGTGTTTCCAGTTTCAGAGATTTTTGTAGTTTGGCAGCAGAGACCTGGAATGAGAGGTGGCCAAAGGAAGAATTGTTTTTGGGGGTGACCAGAGAGATATACCTGCTTGAGGGCGTGCTACAGGTGGGTGCTGCTATGGTCATCAGCGAGCTGAGATAAGGGGGGACTTTACCTAGCAGGGTCTTGTAGATGACATGGAGCCAGTGGGTTTGGCGACGAGTATGAAGCGAGGCTAGCCAACGAGAGCGTACAGGTCGCAGTGGTGGGTAGTATATGGGGCTTTGGTGGCAAAATGGATTGCACAGTGATAGACTGCATGCAATTTATTGAGTAGGGTGTTGGAGGCTATTTTTTAAATGACATCGCCAAAGTCGAGGATCGGTAGGATGGTCAGTTTTACAAGGGTATGTTTGGCAGCATGAGTGAAGGATGCTTTTTTGCGAAATAGGAAGCCAATTCTAGATTTAACTTTGGATTGGAGATGTTTGATGTGAGTCTGGAAGGAGAGTTTACAGTCTAACCAGACACCTGGGTATTTGTAGTTGTTCACATATTCTAAGTCAGAACTGTCCAGAGTAGTGATGCTGGACGAGCGGGTGGGTGCAGACAGCGATCAGTTGAAGAGCATGCATTTAGTTTTACTTGTATTTAAGAGCAGTTGGAGGCCACGGAAGGAGAGTTGTATGGCATTGAAGCACATCTGGAGGGTTGTTAACACAGTGTCCAAAGAAGGGCCAGAAGTATACAGAATAGTGTCATCTGCGTAGAGGTGGATCAGAGACTCATCAGCAGCAAGAGCGACATCATTGATGTATGGGGCGGCAGGGAAGCCTAGTGGTTAGAGCGTTGGACTAGTAACCAAACGGTTTCAAGTTCAAATCCCCGAGTTGACAAGGTACAAATCTGTCATTCTGCCCCTGAACAGGCAGTTAACCCACTGTTCCTAGGCCGTCATTGAAAATAAGAATTTGTTCTTAACTGACTTGCTTAGTTAAATAAAGGTAAAATAAAAAAAATAAAAAATAAATACAGAGAAGAGAGTCAGCCCAAGAATTGAACCCTATGGCACCCCCATAGAGACTGCCAGAGGCTCACACAACAGACCCTCCGATTTGACACACTGAACTCTATCAGATAAGTAGTTGGTGAACCAGGCGAGGCAATCAGTTGAGAAACCAAGGCTATCCAAGTCTGCCGATGAGGATGTGCTGATTGAAAGAGTCGACTTTACAGTGTCCCAGAACTTTTTAGAGTTTGTGTTGCAGGAAGCAAATTTCTGCTTGAAAAAAGCTAGCCTTGGCTTTTCTAACTGCCTGTGTATATTGGTTTCTAACTTCCCTGAAAAGTTGCATATCACGGGGATTGTTTCGATGCTAATGCAGAACGCCATAGGATGTTTTTGTGTTGGTTAAGGGCAGTCAGGTCTGGAGAGAACCAAGGGCTATATCTGTTCCTGGTTCTAAATGTCTTATTTAAGATGGTGAGGAAGGCATTTAAAAAAATAACCAGGCATCCTCTACTGATGGGATGAGGTCAATATCCTTCCAGGATTCCCGGGCCAGGTCGATTAGAAAGGCCTGCTCGCTGAAGTGTTTCAGGGAGCGTTTGACAGTGATGAGTGGAGGTCGTTTGACCGCTGACCCATTACGGATGCAGGCAATGAGGCAGTGATCGCTGAGATCTTGGTTGAAAACAGCAGAGGTGTATTTAGAGGGCAAGTTGGTTAGGATGATATCTATGAGGGTGCCCGTGTTTCCGGCTTTGCGGTGGTACCTGGTAGGTTCATTGGTAATTTGTTTGAGGGCATCAAGCTTAGATTGTAGGATGGCTGGGGTGTTAAGCATGTTCCAGTTTAGGTCACCTAGCAGCATGAGCTCTGAAGGTAGATGGGGGGCAATCAGTTCACATATGGTGTCCAGAGCACAGCTGGGGGCAGAGGGTGGTCTATAGCAGGCGGCAATGGTGAGAGAGTTGTTTTTAGAGAGGTGGATTTTTAAAAGTAGATGTTCAAATTGTTTGGGTACAGACCTGGATAGTAGGGCAGAACTCTGCAGGCTATCTCTGCAGTAGATTGCAACACCGCCCCCTTTGGCCGTTCTATCTTGTCTGAAAATGTTGTAGTTAGGGACGGAGATTTCAGAGTTTTTGGTTGTCTTCCTAAGCCAGGATTCAGACATGGCTAGGACATCTGGGTTTGCAGAGTGTGCTAAATCAGTGAATAAAACAAACTTAGGGAGGAGGCTTCTAATGTTAACATGCATGAAACCAAGGCTATTACGGTTACAGAAGTCATCAAAAGAGAGCGCCTGGGGAATAGGAGTGGAGCTAGGCACTGCAGGGCCTGGATTCACCTCTACATCACCAGAGGAACAAAGGAGGAGTAGGATAAGGGTACGGCTAAAGCTATGAGAATTGGTCGTCTAGAACATCCGGAACAGAGAGTTAAAGGATGTTTCTGGGGGCGATTAAAATAGCTTCAAGGTATAATGTACAGACAAAGGTATGGTAGGATGTGAATACAGTGGAGGTAAACCTAGGCATTGAGTGATGATGAGAGAGATATTGTCTCTAGAAACATAATTGAAACCAGGTGATGTCATCCCATGTGTGGGTGGTGGAACTGAAAGGTTGAATAAGGTATAATGAGCAGGGCTAGAGGCTCTACAGTGAAATAAGCCATTAAACACTAACCAGAATAGCAATGGACAAGGCATATTGACATTAAGGAGAGGCATGCTTAGCCAAGTGATCATAAGGGTCCAGTGAGTAGTGAGGTTGGTTGGAGTTACGGCGATTCAGACAGCTAGCCGAGCCATGGGTAGCAAGCTGGCAGAGGATGGAGGTCTGTTTTCGGCCACCTTGTGCGTTTCTGTCAGTAGATTAGTGGGGTTCCGTGTGGTAGAGGGGACCAATACAATTGGCAAAATAGATATAGTTATAGTGACCCAAGAAAATTGTCCAATAGACCTATTCATATAGCAGCCGATAAGACAGCTAACGATTAACGGGCCGCAGACAGGCGTTCAGGTAACGTCGCGATGGAGGGCCAGTTGGATAACTCCCTCGGGCAGATAACGTCGGTAGTCCAGTCGTGAAGGCCCGGTGGGGCTCCGCATTGGCAGTAAAACGGGTCCTGATAGGTGATTGTAGCCCAGGAGTGGCTGATGGAACTCTTCAGCTGGCTAGCTCTGGAATAATTGATGTTTGCTCCGGGACCGACATAAGCCAATAGTCACTCGGATAGCAGCTAGCTAGCTGCAAGATCCAGGTGTAAATGTCCAGAGCTTGCGGTAGAAATCCGGGGATATGGAGAGAAAATAGGTCCGGTATGCTCTGGTCTGAGTCGCGTTGTACAAAACTGGCGATAGCTTTTCCAGGTAAAGGATAGCTGATGACCATCAACCGTGGTTAGCTGAATACTAATGTTAGCCAGTAAACTGGCTAGCTTCTGGATAGCTCCTGGCTAGCTTCAATGGTGTGTCTACATGGTGTGTCTACATGGTGTGTCTACATGATGTGTCTATGGTGTGTCTGTATGGTGCATCTACATGGTGTGTCTTTATGGTGTGTCTACATGTTGTGTATTCATTGTCACATCCCAGATCTGTTTCACCTGTCCCTGTGATTGTCTACACCCCCTCCCGGTGTCGCTTATTTTCCCCAGTTTATTTATCCCTGTGTTTCCTGTCTCTCTGTGCCAGTTCGTCTTGCATGTTTTTCCAAGTCAAGGAGTGTTTTTCCCGTTCTCCTGCTTTTTGCTATTCTCCGTGTTATAGTCCTCCCGGTTTTGACCCTTGCCTGTTTCTGGACTCTGTACCCGCCTGCCTGACCATTCTGCCTGCCTTGACCACGAGCCTGTCTGCCACTCTGTACCTCCTGGACTCTGATCAGGAATTGACCTTTTGCCTGTCCACAACCATTCTCTTGCCTACTCCTTTTGAATTAATAAACATTGTAAGACTCCAACCATCTGCCTCCTGTCTGCATCTGGGTCTCACCTTGTGTCATGATATTCATGGTGTGTCTACATGGTGTGTCTGCATGCTTGTGTAAGTGTGCTCATGTTGATAGAGAGACTGTTGTCCTGGCACCACACTGCCAGGTCTCTGATCTCCTCCCTATAAGCTGTCTCATCGTTGACTACCACTGTTGTGTCATCTGCAAACTTAATGATGGTGTTGGGGTCGTGCTTGGCCACACAGTCGTGGGTGAACAGGGAGTACAGGATTGAACTACGCACACACCCCTGCCGTGTTGAGGATCAGCATGACAAATGTGTTGATGCCTACCCTTACCACCCTTATCACCAGGAAGTCCTGGATCCAGTTGCAGAGGGAGGTGTTTAGTCCCAGGGTCCCTAGCTTAGTGATGAGCTTTGTGGGCACTATGGTGTTGAACACTGAGCTGTAGTAAATTAACAGCATTCTCAAACAGGTGTGTGTTTTTTGGTTTCAGGTGGGAAAGAGCAGTGTGGAGTGTGATTGAGATTGTGTCATCTGTGGATCTGTTGGGGCGGTATGTGAATTGTAGTGGGTCTAGGGTTTCCGGGATGATGGTGTTGATGTGAGTCATGACCAGCTTTTCAAAGCACTTCATGGCTACCGACGTGAGTGCTACGGGGCGGTAGTCATTTATGCAGGTTGCCTTCGCTTTCTTGGGCACAGGGACTATGGTGGTCTGCTTGAAACCTGTAATGATTACACACTCAGTCAGTAAGAGGTTGAAAATGTCAGTGAAGACACTTGCCAGTTGGCCCGCACATTAGGTTAAACCGATATAAGTTTGCCTTCTTTAAAGTCCACTAGGCCACTAGGAACATCGCTTCTGGATGAGCATCTTCTTGTTTGCTTATGGCCTTATACAGCTCGTTGAGTGTGTTCTTAGTGCCAGCATCGATTTGTGGTGGTAAATAGCCTTAATATTAGGCATCACACACCAGCTGTTATTGACAAATAGACACACACCCCCACCCCTCGTCATAGCTCTTCTGTCCGGCCTATGCTTGGGGAACCCAGCCAACTGTATATTATCTGTGTTGTCAATCAACCACAACTCGGTGAAACATAAGATGTTACAGTTTTTAATGTCCCGTTGGTAGGATAGTCTCCAACGGAGCTCATCCAGTTTATTCTCCAGTGATTGCACGTTGGCTAATACAACGGATGGTAGAGGCGGGTTACACACTCTGTCGATTAATTCTCACAACGTACCCTAATCTCAGCCCTCTGTATTTCCTTGTTTTCTTCATGCGAATGACGGGGATTTGGGCCTTGCCTGGGAGCAACATAATATAATTTCCGACTCATTAAAGAAAAAATCTTTGCCCAGTTTGAGGTGAGTAATCGCTGTTCTGATATCCAGAAGCTCTTTTCTGTCATAACAGACAGTAGTATCAACATTATGTACAAAATAAGATACAAACAATGAGAAAAACACACAAAATAGCACAATTGTTTAGTAGCCCTTACAATGGCAGCCAATCCTTCCAGCGCCATTCTTTAGTGCTGAGGGACTGGGCCAGGATCATAAGGATTCTGTCCATAATGTAATACTTAACCCGGGCCCCAGCTGACCACCCTAAACACCATGGCTCACACAGAACTAATATTTACTTGGAGCCTGGTGGGACTGAGAGCCCCTGAGAATAGCCCCTTCCCCCTCCCTCTTCCTCCCCCTTCCTCCGTCATCCCCCTCCTTCCTCGTTCACCTGCTCAGTACCTGGCTCTGAGAGAGCTACACACACACACACACACACACACACACACACACACACACACACACACACACACACACACACACACACACACACACACACACACACACACACACACACACACACACACACACACACACACACACACACACACACACACACACACACACACACACACACACACACACAGGGCACAGGGTCCCTACGGGAGGCCACTCGAGCCACACTGGGACCCAAACTGGTAAATGACATTCCAGCCCGGCCCACACGTATGGGTGACTCAACAAGCACTTAGCGCTGGCTCCAGGGGGGTTAATGTCACCTCCTGGAACATGCAATATTAACTGTCACTGTGTGGCATAAAGAACATTTGCTATGGCTTTTTTTCTTTCTTGCCAGACCAACCTGTGCCACTGACAGATCCAAACTATACTGAACAAAATATATACGCAACATACAGCAATTTCAAATATTTTACTGAGTTACAGTTCATATAAGGAAATAAGTCAATATAAATAAATACATTAGGCTCTAATCTAATATTTCACATGCTGGGAATACAGACATGCACATGTTGGTCTCGGATACTTTAATAAAAAGGTGAGGGGCGTAGATCAGAAAACCAGTCAGTATCCAGTTGCCTCATGCAATGCGACACATCTGCTTCACAAAGAGTTGATCAGGCTGTTGATTGTGGAATGTTGTCCCACTCCTCTTCAATGGCTGTGCAAATTTGCTGGATATTGGCGGGAACTGGAATTTACTGTTGTACACGTCAATCCAGGGCATCCCAAACATGCTCAATGGGTGACATGTCCGGTGAGTCTGCAGGCCACGAAGAACCGGGAAATGTTCAGCTTCCAGGAATTGTGTACAGATCCTTGAGACATGGGGTATTATCATGCTGAAACATGAGGTGACATGCGGATGAATGGCACGAAAATGGGCTTCAGGATCTCGTCACGGTATATTTGTGCATTCATACTGTCATCGATAAAATGTCATTGTGTTCGTTGTCCGTAGCTCATGCCTGCCCATACCATAACACCACCGCCACCACGGGGCACTCTGCTTGCTCACACAGTGTGGTCTGCAGGAAACATGGGACCAACACTTTACATTTTGCGTTTATATTTTTGTTCAGTGTATATCTGAAAGATTTGACTTTTAACCCTGGAATACACATGAGAAGACACAGGCTGAGCGATGGAGTTGACGCAACAGCTTATGGGTCAAACAACAACGAGTACATATTGATACACAAGGAAGAGGGAACATCTGGATCCGTGTTACATGTTCTGCGGTTTGCTTCCTTCCCAACTCCCTCTAGTCTGACACACTACCAACTCTGTTACACACAGGTGAAGAAGGAACAAGGTTTCTCGCTCTGTCTGTGAATTGTGACTGGTCTTTGTTCTTTCCTTTCTGGTTGGTGAGGTTTAGTGTTTATAACTAGCTAATACCTGCCCTGAGAGCACAGGTAATGACATGATATCTAGAACAACAACACCACAGGATCTAATAGGATCCCAGTGGTTGGGAGGTGAATATATTTCTGGAGGGGATGATTAAATGAGAACATTGCAGAGGAGGTGATAGATGGGAGAAAAGAGAGGAGAGATAGAAATGTGCTGTGAGGGAGTGGGAGGGCTGAAACGGAGAGAAGTGAAAATTAGCAGGTGGGTACGAGAGAGCAAGAAAGAGAGGGAGGCAGGCTGAAAGTAATATATATATATCCTTCCTGGTTGGTGAGGTTTGGTGTCAACTGGCATATCAGTTGACATATCAGGTAGGAGGAGGAGAAGAAGAGAGGAGAGAGGGAAAAAAAGAAAAAAAGGGGAGAATGGGAGAACAGAAGTGAAGAGAAGAGAAGATAAGAGACTTTAGTGATTACAGGAGAGTAGTTACTGGACTGTACCAGTTGACTCGTTCATTATCTACAGCAGTGTGGAGAGGGGATGTTTTGCAGATAGAAGGGCATGAGTGTCTCCTATTACTGCACTCCTGCTTCCTGAAATACACCCACCTCACACCCACCACTGGCCCCTGGACAGACCAACACGGTACCAGGATTGCCCTCAATTTCCCCTCACGTCCAGAGTACAAGAGCCAGGGTCACAGTAAACCAGTCTGTATGGGTGTGTACACGCAGCCTGGTATCGACTGATAAGCGTCAGTCTGGTACGCTTTTGCAAAAATATATACAAGGCATGACACATAAGTCAATACATTGCATTCAATGCAAAATTATATTGACACATACATAAGAAAAAGTAAATATAGTTTAGCAAAATCTTACCAGACTGACGCTTATCAATGCTATCATGTTGGTACACGTGTGTCTACACTGCAGTGTGATCTAAAGGAGACTAAGGAGAGATGTAACTGCAGTCAGAGGTTCATTGACTGCTCACTGCACAGTTTTCCTTTATGGCAGCAGCAGTGTGGTGGGGCCAGGAAGGAGTGGTGTGTGTGTGTGTGTGTGTGTGTGTGTGTGCGTGCGTGCGTGCGTGTGAGAGAGAGAGAGAGAGAGAGCCGCTTGCAGGTGACTTCATCATCAGTCAGACAGAGAGAGATATACGGGTGGGTTCTGTCTTCAGTGTGACGGCCTCGTCAGCGGCCCATATTAAACACATTAAACAGTGGGCCGCGCTGCTCATTAATCAGAAGGGCTGGATGACAGCAGCTGCCGCTATCTATCGGCCTGCCACATCCACATCATCCACACACACAGTCTGACTGGGCTCCAAGTAATACAGCCGAGCCCAGATAACAGGGTGATAGATCCACTGCTATCCCTGTGATTGGTGATTGGGATCCGCCAATGTAATACCACATTGTCTGCCTTTATCAAAGCAGCCGATTGAGGAGCTCAACAAGACCAGGTTTTAATGAGGGTAATGACGGCACGCTGGATGTTCCAAGATCACAGAACCTGGTGTTTTCTTTTCTTTTTTACTTTGCTGCAGTAGACTATTGTAAAGGCTTCTAGGAGTAGTGGGTGGAGGAGTCAGGTGCAGAGAGCAGGGTAGTTCAAAACGTGGATCTGTATTCCGAGAACAGAGTAACCGTCACGCCACACACAAGGGCGCATAAATACCCAGTCCAAAAAACGGAATCCACAATAATCCACACACCATGAACAGAAAAACAAGCCCGCACAAAAGCCGGCGGGCCTACCGGGTTTAAATAGCCCAAAACAAAACCCAAACAAGAAACAGGTGAAACTAATCAGACAAAACTAACTGAAACAGAAAAGGGGATCGTGGCAGCTAGTAGGCCGGCGACGACGACCGCCGCCCGAACAGGAAGAGGCCCCATTTTCAGCGGGATTCGTGACAACTATAAGGTGTGTCTGAGAAGCATTGTCTGTCTGATCAGTGACATAGATGTGTGTATATAGTGGGGTTTTACAGGTTTGAAACATCACAGACTAATGTATTGTAACAGATCCTTTAAAAATGTATTCAGAATATTGTTTAATGTATTATGTTGTATGTTTTCTCGGGGGTATATTTAGTACATTAGTATTTAGTATATTTAGTACAGGTACATTATTTATTATTTATTTATAATGAGGGATACCTGGAGAGAATCTCTTTGAAATGAAAATGGATGGCCCTCCTTTCATTAAAATATATCTCTGCCTGTGATTAGGGGATGGGAATATAAGAGCATCTGATAGGCTAAATTAACAAACTAGTCATGTATAGCTCACCGCAAGATCCTCAAACCAATGCCACGGCCGTCGAAATTAGACGATCAGGGTGGTGAGTGCACATTTCTCTTTTTATTTCAAATTTTACCAACAAAACAAGAAACAAAAAAACAATCGTGAAGCTTACAGGGCCAAGTGCCACTAACAAAGTTAACTTCCCACAAATAACAAAGGGAAAAAAGGCTACCTAAGTATGATTCCAAAGTAGAGACATAAAAATGGAACACGTTTGAGGCTGAAAGCAGGAGATGTGCAAATTACACCAGTAATTGAGGTAGTTAGCGGCTCAATTTGATTAATGTGGCTTTATTAGGAGGTCCTTCTAGAAAGAAAACTGTGGGAGTAGAGCGGTGAGGAGTGAGATGGGCAGCTCTGGGCCAGTGTTGGCCGGCTCTGGGTAAGTTTGTCTAATTCCCAGCAGAGCCTGGATGGTGCTCTGTGGTTATGGTACAGTGTGATGTGATGGTGTGAAGCTCCACTAGGTGTCTCTCTTTAGACAGGCTGGTCTCAGAGACCCAGGCTGGGAGAGGCCAGGGAGAGCTGGGCTTGGAGAGCAGCACGAGCACAGATCTCCTAGTCTTCTTGGTTCACTGTTTTTCCCAGCCTCCCTGTGTATCCTTCCATGTTTGCTTGGTCTTAACCACTGTACTTGGATCTAGTCTTTTACACTAGTCCTTTTTCTAGATCTCTATAGTGGTTTACAGTATTTATTTGTATGTCTATATGTATTGTATTGTGTCTCCCAGTGCTTCCATGTCTAGAATACAATAAAATACAATGAATAGCTTAAATTCTCCCAAGGGAACATTTTACAATACACACACATACATAGGTTCAGAATGGTTCTATGTCTGCTCCCCTTTTCAGTCTGGGCTTTTATTATTTAGTGGCTATGTCTCTGATAATTATTTTGTTCAATCCCTGTGATATTACCACCCATTCTCTTTGTTAAATCCCTGTTATTTTACCACCCATTCTCTTTGTTCAATCTCTGTTATTTTACCACTCATTCTCTTTGTTCAATCTCTGTTATTTTACCACCCATTCTCTTTGTTCAATCCCTGTTATTTTACCACCCATTCTCTTTGTTCAATACCTGTTATTTTACCACCCATTCTCTTTGTTCAATCCCTGTTATTTTACCACCCATTCTCTTTGTTCAATCTCTGTTATTTTACCACCCATTCTCTTTGTTCAATCCCTGTTATTTTACCACCCATTCTCTTTGTTCAATCCCTGTTATTTTACCACACATTCTCTTTGTTCAATCTCTGTTATTTTACCACCCATTCTCTTTGTTCAATCTCTGTTATTTTACCACTCATTCTCTTTGTTCAATCCCTGTTATTTTACCACCCATTCTCTTTGTTCAATCTCTGTTATTTTACCACCCATTCTCTTTGTTCAATCTCTGTTATTTTACCACCCATTCTCTTTGTTCAATCTCTGTTTTTGTACCACCCATTTTCTTTGTTTAATCCCTGTTATTTTTTCCCCATTACCATTGTCTTTGTTTAATCCCTGTTATTTTTCCATTACCATTTTCTTTGTTTAATCCCTGTTATTTTTCCATTACCATTTTCTTTGTTTAATCCCTGTTATTTTGCCACTACCATTTTCTTTGTTTAATTTCTGTTATTTTGCCATTACCATTTTCTTTGTTTAATCCCTGTTATTTTGCCACTACCATTTTCTTTGTTTAATTTCTGTTATTTTGCCATTACCATTTTCTTTGTTTAATCCCTGTTATTTTGCCACTACCATTTTCTTTGTTTAATTTCTGTTATTTTGCCATTACCATTTTCTTTGTTTAATCCCTGTTATTTTGCCACTACCATTTTCTTTGTTTAATTTCTGTTATTTTGCCATTACCATTTTCTTTGTTTAATCCCTGTTATTTTGCCACTACCATTTTCTTTGTTTAATTTCTGTTATTTTGCCATTACCATTTTCTTTGTTTAATCCCTGTTATTTTCCCATGACCATTTTCTTTGTTTAATCCCTGTTATTTTGCCATTACCATTTTCTTTGTTCAATCTCTGTTATTTTTCCACTACCATTTTCTTTGTTTAATCCCTGTTATTTTGCCACTACCATTTTCTTTGTTTAATCCCTGTTATTTTTCCATTACCATTTTCTTTGTTTAATCCCTGTTATTTTGCCACTACCATTTTCTTTGTTTAATTTCTGTTATTTTTCCATTACCATTTTCTTTGTTTAATCCCTGTTATTTTGCCACTACCATTTTCTTTGTTTAATTTCTGTTATTTTGCCATTACCATTTTCTTTGTTTAATCCCTGTTATTTTCCCATGACCATTTTCTTTGTTTAATCCCTGTTATTTTGCCATTACCATTTTCTTTGTTCAATCTCTGTTATTTTGCCACTACCATTTTCTCTTCTTGTATCCTGGTATACTTTTATATTTTTCTATTGTGTTTTTAAAAAAAATTCTACAGCTCAATGTATCTCTTCCTTTCTCTGTTTGCCTTTATACTGTATCAGTTTTCCCATCAGTCTCTATCCTAATGTCTATCTCCGTCTCTCTGGCTCTCTTTCTTTATCTCTCCGCATCGCCATTCCTATATTCGTCAGTATCTCTGTCTTTTCATCACTCTCTGTGTTTTTGTGTCAAGATGTGATGCTCCCTGCCTCCATCCTGTTCTCTCTCTCTCTCTCTTTCTCTCTCGCTCTCTTTCTCTCTCGCTCTCTTTCTCTCTCTCTCTTTATCACTCCCTCTCTCTTTCTCTCTCTCTCTTTCTCTCTATCACTCTCTCTATCACTCTCTCTCTCTTTACCTCTCTCTCTCTCTCTCTCTCTCTCTCTCTCTCTCTCTCTCTCTCTCTCTCTCTCTCTCTTTACCCCTTTATCTCTCTCTCTCTCTTACCCCTTTATCTCTCTCTCTTTATCTCTCTCTCTCTCTGTCTCTCTCTCTCTTCCCATAGAGGGAGCACATGCATTTCTCTTATTCTCTTTTCTCTCCCGTTCCTTTGTATGAAATGCAGTCTGTATGATAAAGAGGGAATAGTAGCTTTGTGTAAGAAGGTCAGGAGTGCAGCTCTACTGTCTCCTACAGACTGCATCCCTGTAAGGACAGGAACTGGATTCAGCAAAATCCCTCTGAAACCAAAGAACATACTGTACAATATGGAATAATCATGAAACAAATGAGGAGGGTACAAAGAGTGAAAAAGAGAGAAGGCTTTGTCCACAGACATTCAGTCATTTAAAAACTAAATTGGGACACGGAGGTGGACTAATTGGACAAATGCTTTGCTCCCATTTGTGCTTCTTCAGTGTCAATGGAAGTACAAAGACTAAAAAACAAAGTATCAATAGTTGTGCCCTGCTGTACCATTAGGCTGTCTGTCTATCAGTGTAAAACATTTACCCTCACCCAAACAACATCGCTATTATTACTCCTACCCTCCCTATCTCTATGACAGTGTACAGGCCTTCTAGAGTGGTGTTCTGGAGCATGTTGGGACGTGACAGTGTTTGTGACAGTTTGCGTGTGTCAGCGTGCTGCCTGCTGGAGATGGAGCCTGTCTGACACACACACACACACACACACACACACACACACACACACACACACACACACACACACACACACACACACACACACACACACACACACACACACACACACACACACACACACACACACACACACACACACACACACACACACACACACACACACACACACACACACACAGAGCCCTCCATCTATTCGGTGGTGAAGCCTGTACCCCACTGCAGTAAGACATGGACCCAGCCTAATGACTTTCATTATCAGCACCACACAATACACAGTGACAGGGACGGGGAGGGATGGGTGAGGAGGCAGGATGGAGAGGATTCACAATGGGAGATATGAAATCTGCCTTTCACTCCTTAGTCTCTGTCACGGTCATACTCACAGGCTGCCAAGGAGGGAGGGAGGAGGGATAGAAAGAGCGAGCGAGAGAGACAGAGAAATCATAGAGAGAGTAAGTACTGTTTTCATGTACACTGTACCAGATACAGTATGTGTTTGCGGGTAAGTTTGTACTTGAGCCATATGGCTCTGGTTTGTATTACAGTTTTTTACAATCACTTTGGCACTAATTTCGGAACCTTGATGTCATTTTTCAAAACTCTAGACACAAAAGTCACAACCAATGAGCAAAATTAATATTTTTCAAAACTCTAACACTTTTTCCAATTGCTTGGATACAATACACATAAAGCTAAGATCATTTGTTCAATGAACTAAAATCACCTGTTCAGAATGACAATTTAACATCAAAGTATTACCATTTCAAAATGCAATTCACACATTACATCTGAAATGACTGTCTATTAATTTCATTACAATTATCTAACTATCAATTGATGCAACTGCTCAAAATGATAAGTAACTGTTGCATTACTCTTAATGCATAGTTTTATGGAAACTGACAAACAATATGTTTAGATCATGAAAGTTTCAGGATAACGAAATCTATTGACACCAATTACTGTGGAACATGAACCAATTGGACTACATTATCTATGGACAAAATATTTAATCATCATTCTTTATCAGACACTGTTTCTATGGTCCCATGTATCACTTTTCCAGACCATGTTTTCAGATTTGACAATACTGTACACTCACCGGCCACTATTAGGTACACCTATCTCGTACTGCGTAGGACCCCCTTTTGCCTCTACAACAGCCTGAATTATTTACGATGTTGTACGTTAAGAGATGCCCTTCTGCACACCACTGTTTTAAACAGCTGCTATTTGAGTATTTGTGGCCTTTCTGTTAGCTTGAATGAGTCTGGACATTTTCCTCTGACCTCTCTCATTAATACGGTGTTTTTGCCTACAGAACTGCCGCTCACTGAATGTGTTTTGCTTACCACACCATTCTCTGTAAACTCTAGAGGCTGTAGTGAGTAAACATCCCAGGAGGGCAGCTGTTTCTGAGATGCTGGAACCTCATGTGTGGCATCAACAATCATACCACGGTCAAAGTTGCTTACATTACGCATCTTGCCTGTTCTAATGTTTGGTCAAACACCAACTAAAGCTCTCTACTCTATATACTCTATATATTGAGTTGCAGGCAGCCACATGATTCGCTGTTTGAATGTAACCTTCCTTGATGAGCTAAATCAGGTCTGTAGAGCTGATGGTGTGACCTATGTCATTGTGTGGGATAATGTCAGGTTCCACAATGCTCAAATGGTGCAAGCATGGTTTCAGGCCCATCCACAATTTACCACCCTGTACTTACCCCCATACTCTCCTTTCCTTAACCCGATTGAGGAATTTTTCTCCACATGGAGGTGGAAGGTATATGATAGGCGCCCTCAAGGAACAAGCCACCCTTCTCCAGGCCATGGATGACGCATGCAATGACATCACGGCAGACCAGTGTCAGGCCCGGATTCGCCCGAAGATTCTTCTCAAGATGTTTGGCTCATGAAAACATCCATTGTGATGTGGATGAGAACCTGTGGCCAAATCCACAAGACAGAGTTGATGGAAATATAGAAGTACAGTAATCAATCCTTTGTTTTGCTTTTTACAGTAAGCCAGGTGAGGAACACTGCAGTTGATGTTTTACAGTAAGCCAGGTGAGGAACACTGCAGTTGATGTTTTACAGTAAGCCAGGTGAGGAACACTGCAGTGATGTTTTACAGTAAGCCAGGTGAGGAACACTGCAGTTGATGTTTTACAGTAAGCCAGGTGAGGAACACTGCAGTTGATGTTTTACAGTAAGCCAGATGAGGAACACTGCAGTGATGTTTTACAGTAAACCAGGTGAGGAACACTGCAGTGATGTTTTACAGTAAGCCAGGTGAGGAACACTGCAGTTGATGTTTTACAGTAAGTCAGGTGAGGAACACTGCAGTGATGTTTTACAGTAAGCCAGGTGAGGAACACTGCAGTTGATGTTTTACAGTAAGCCAGGTGAGGAACACTGCAGTGATGTTTTACAGTAAGCCAGGTGAGGAACACTGCAGTGATGTTTTACAGTAAGCCAGGTGAGGAACACTGCAGTTGATGTTTTACAGTAAGCCAGGTGAGGAACACTGCAGTTGACCTTTAACTGTTTTTTCTCTTTTTGTAGCTAATTATTTTTGCTTTGATTCAAAGAAACATATTTTGTCATTTTATTGTATTTCATCAATAAATGTCATATTTTGTTCATTGATTCCACTGAGTAATATTCTCTCTACTAGTCCTTTTACAGTGATGTATTTATGTGTAGTAGCATAATGAAACATGTATCACATATTTTATACTACAATATTTTATGATTGTACGAACAACTACACAGTGAAACTATCGGTATCTTGTGTGTGGGTGATCTAAATGAATGTTCCTATGGTATTTCATGATTAATGAGTTATTTGAACCAATGATTCTGCAAATGCAAAGTTTCTTTAAAGATATGAATGCACAATGCAATGTTTTGAAAATTGGACAGCCTGTGTTACAAGTGATGGCCATTTTGAGTTTTGTGTCATAGAGTTTTGAAAAATGACCACAAGGTCCTGAAATTAGTGCCAAAGTGATTGTTAAAAACTGTAGTGTGTGTGTGCGTGTCTGCTGGCCCACCTGTGTGTCTGCGTATGTGTGTGTGTATGTCTGTGTGTGTGTGTGTATGTCTGTGTGTGTGTATGTCTGTGTGTGTGTGTGCTTGTGTGTTTGTGTGTTTGTGTGCTTGTGTGTTTGTGTGTTTGTGTGTGTGTGTGTGTGCTTGTGTGTTTGTGTGTTTGTGTGCTTGTGTGTTTGTGTGTTTGTGTGTTTGTGTGTGTGTGTGTGTGTGTGTGTGTGTGTGTGTGTGTGTGAGTGTGAGTGTGTGTGTGTGTGTGTGTGTGTGTGTGCGTGCGTGCGTGCGTACACTGATGGTGTGCACTGCACCATCAGTGTTGTTCCCCTGTAGCAGAGAGAAAAATGTAAAGCTTCAAAGCAAATTTCTAGCAGTTCAGCAAATTTTCTGAAATTCTAGACATTTTGCCATGACTTATGCCATGTTCATATGATATCTGAGTGAGAGGGACTAACTAAATCACTGGGGGGGCCCTGGAGGTCAGGGCCCTTGGACACATGCCTTGCATGTCTGGTCAGTAATTCAGCCATGATTACTACAGTACAAGGTTTAAATAGCTGGCTAGACTAACTTACCTAGCAATCTATATCATGTCAGCTGAGGGTGACTGTCAGTGACTGAAATAAAAATAGTAAAGCTGCTGATGCACAACCAAATTTCAAAATTGCAGTTTTGTATTAACTATCTAATAACAGATGGTTGAGATCCAGACTGATATCCTATTTTTATTTTTTGGGTTAGGGGCCCCTTAGCAATCGCGGGGCCCTAAGCGGACCCTTATGTTGCTCATGACTAGAAACGGCACTGAGCCATGGTGTTAGTAAACACTATTAATGGGGGTGGACACTCTGCCTAGCCTCCAATGGAACCCCTCCTGGGACTAACGAATGCAGCTCTATGCTTCACTCACCCTCTTTCAACCCTCTCTCTTTATCTCTTCCTCCCAACTCTTTTGTCCTCCCTCTACCTCTGTCACCCCTCTGCTCTCTCTCTGTCTCTCTCTCCTGCTAACTCGCTGCTTCTCTGCCTCTTTTTGTCCTCCCTCCCTCCCTCCCTCCCTCCCTCCCTCTGTTGTTCTCTCCCCTCTGTCTCCTCCATGTTTGTTAATGGCTTCGCGGCTCATTGATAGCCCAGATGTTTTTATAATGAAACATGAGAAAGTGGACACACACAATACTGTCTGTCTGTCTGTCTGTCTGTCTGTCTGTCTGTCTGTCTGTCTGTCTGTCTGTCTGTCTGTCTGTCTGTCTGTCTGTCTGTCTGTCTGTCTGTCTGTCTGTCTGTCTGTCTGTCTGTCAGTCCGTCCGTCTCTCATTCACTTTGTTCCTCTCTCTAGCCCTCCCACAGTAATTTGCCATGGTGGGTAATGGGAGAAAGTGAGCTGCCTGTTATGTCTAACGTGAACACCATAACAACCTCCTGACAACACCGTGCTATACAGTGTCAGCGGTGATGAAAGGCGAATGCAGGTTATTAACAAAAGCACCTATTGCCACTGCCGCCTTATGGGTTGTGATTAGTATACCCTGTGAACTCCATGTAATGAAGATTTACAGACTGTTCTTGGCTGCCTGTGGTAACTTGTGTTTCTACTGCAGTGATCATAGAGGATTCAAATAATACATTGATTTATTATTTATTATAATGTATTATTTTATTTTTTATGATGTATGCATTTGGTATGCATACAGGTTTTATGCATCTTTCATGTATTCATCGGTTGTCCTGTACATTGGGTGTTCATTGCTTTTATGATGTAATCTCTTTTATTCTCCAGTCTAAGACCACACCTGTGGGAGAAAGAGAGAGAGAGAGTGTGTGTGTGCCAGTAAGTGCTTGTGTGATGTAAAATTCCTAATTTGGGGAGTGATTGATGGTTTAATATTGCTGCCTGCAACCTTGCTGCCCCCGCCTACCCAATGAAGACTGCAGGCAGGCACGAAGCCTAGGCACTGTGTGTGTAGTGTCACATTCTATTCCCACATTCAAACACAGCGAACAGAATTAAACCAATTGTGTGTGTGTGTGTGTGTGTGTGTTTTCACGGTCTGTTTTTCTACTATCGGTGCAAAGTTAAAATCTACTTTAGATTCTTATGACTCCTCTCTCTACGAAGGCAGTGGTCAATGATTGCAGCTATTTTGGAGCATATTCTCTCTGTTCCTTTTCATTCCCCCCCATCCGTTCAAGATGGCGCCGACAAACATGGTAGGTGTTTTTTTCAAACTTTTTGTTTGGTGCGTACACCTGTACACCTGCTGGGTACTCCCGAATTCCCAGCGACGGTGGAACAATGGTCCAGCCTTTCCGATGAGGTGCCGGGGAGCCTGGGATTCATACCGGAGAGAAGGAAACAAAGCCACCAATGGAGAGGCAGACATGGTCTTAGTGAGATGAGACGCAGGGTGATCCGTCCTCCATTATCCAGCATACTACTCTCCAATGGAGAGGCAGACATGGTCTTAGTGAGATGAGACGCAGGGTGATCCGTCCTCCATTATCCAGCATACTACTCGCCAATGGAGAGGCAGACATGGTCTTAGTGAGATGAGACGCAGGGTGATCCGTCCTCCATTATCCAGCATACTACTCGCCAATGGAGAGGCAGACATGGTCTTAGTGAGATTGAGACGCAGGGTGATCCGTCCTCCATTATCCAGCATACTACTCGCCAATGGAGAGGCAGACATGGTCTTAGTGAGATTGAGACGCAGGGTGATCCGTCCTCCATTATCCAGCATACTACTCGCCAATGGAGAGGCAGACATGGTCTTAGTGAGATTGAGACGCAGGGTGATCCGTCCTCCATTATCCAGCATACTACTCGCCAATGGAGAGGCAGACATGGTCTTAGTGAGATTGAGACGCAGGGTGATCCGTCCTCCATTATCCAGCATACTACTCGCCAATGGAGAGGCAGACATGGTCTTAGTGAGATTGAGACGCAGGGTGATCCGTCCTCCATTATCCAGCATACTACTCGCCAATGGAGAGGCAGACATGGTCTTAGTGAGATTGAGACGCAGGGTGATCCGTCCTCCATTATCCAGCATACTACTCGCCAATGGAGAGGCAGACATGGTCTTAGTGAGATTGAGACGCAGGGTGATCCGTCCTCCATTATCCAGCATACTACTCGCCAATGGAGAGGCAGACATGGTCTTAGTGAGATTGAGACGCAGGGTGATCCGTCCTCCATTATCCAGCATACTACTCGCCAATGGAGAGGCAGACATGGTCTTAGTGAGATTGAGACGCAGGGTGATCCGTCCTCCATTATCCAGCATACTACTCGCCAATGGAGAGGCAGACATGGTCTTAGTGAGATTGAGACGCAGGGTGATCCGTCCTCCATTATCCAGCATACTACTCGCCAATGGAGAGGCAGACATGGTCTTAGTGAGATTGAGACGCAGGGTGATCCGTCCTCCATTATCCAGCATACTACTCGCCAATGGAGAGGCAGACATGGTCTTAGTGAGATTGAGACGCAGGGTGATCCGTCCTCCATTATCCAGCATACTACTCGCCAATGGAGAGGCAGACATGGTCTTAGTGAGATTGAGACGCAGGGTGATCCGTCCTCCATTATCCAGCATACTACTCGCCAATGGAGAGGCAGACATGGTCTTAGTGAGATTGAGACGCAGGGTGATCCGTCCTCCATTATCCAGCATACTACTCGCCAATGGAGAGGCAGACATGGTCTTAGTGAGATTGAGACGCAGGGTGATCCGTCCTCCATTATCCAGCATACTACTCGCCAATGGAGAGGCAGACATGGTCTTAGTGAGATTGAGACGCAGGGTGATCCGTCCTCCATTATCCAGCATACTACTCGCCAATGGAGAGGCAGACATGGTCTTAGTGAGATTGAGACGCAGGGTGATCCGTCCTCCATTATCCAGCATACTACTCGCCAATGGAGAGGCAGACATGGTCTTAGTGAGATTGAGACGCAGGGTGATCCGTCCTCCATTATCCAGCATACTACTCGCCAATGGAGAGGCAGACATGGTCTTAGTGAGATTGAGACGCAGGGTGATCCGTCCTCCATTATCCAGCATACTACTCGCCAATGGAGAGGCAGACATGGTCTTAGTGAGATTGAGACGCAGGGTGATCCGTCCTCCATTATCCAGCATACTACTCGCCAATGGAGAGGCAGACATGGTCTTAGTGAGATTGAGACGCAGGGTGATCCGTCCTCCATTATCCAGCATACTACTCTCCAATGGAGAGGCAGACATGGTCTTAGTGAGATTGAGACGCAGGGTGATCCGTCCTCCATTATCCAGCATACTACTCGCCAATGGAGAGGCAGACATGGTCTTAGTGAGATTGAGACGCAGGGTGATCCGTCCTCCATTATCCAGCATACTACTCGCCAATGGAGAGGCAGACATGGTCTTAGTGAGATTGAGACGCAGGGTGATCCGTCCTCCATTATCCAGCATACTACTCGCCAATGGAGAGGCAGACATGGTCTTAGTGAGATTGAGATGCAGGGTGATCCGTCCTCCATTATCCAGCATACTACTCGCCAATGGAGAGGCAGACATGGTCTTAGTGAGATTGAGACGCTGGGTGATCCGTCCTCCATTATCCAGCATACTACTCGCCAATGGAGAGGCAGACATGGTCTTAGTGAGATTGAGACGCAGGGTGATCCGTCCTCCATTATCCAGCATACTACTCGCCAATGGAGAGGCAGACATGGTCTTAGTGAGATTGAGACGCAGGGTGATCCGTCCTCCATTATCCAGCATACTACTCGCCAATGGAGAGGCAGACATGGTCTTAGTGAGATTGAGACGCAGGGTGATCCGTCCTCCATTATCCAGCATACTACTCGCCAATGGAGAGGCAGACATGGTCTTAGTGAGATTGAGACGCAGGGTGATCCGTCCTCCATTATCCAGCATACTACTCGCCAATGGAGAGGCAGACATGGTCTTAGTGAGATGAGACGCAGGGTGATCCGTCCTCCATTATCCAGCATACTACTCGCCAATGGAGAGGCAGACATGGTCTTAGTGAGATGAGACGCAGGGTGATCCGTCCTCCATTATCCAGCATACTACTCGCCAATGGAGAGGCAGACATGGTCTTAGTGAGATTGAGACGCAGGGTGATCCGTCCTCCATTATCCAGCATACTACTCTCCAATGGAGAGGCAGACATGGTCTTAGTGAGATTGAGACGCAGGGTGATCCGTCCTCCATTATCCAGCATACTACTCTCCAATGGAGAGGCAGACATGGTCTTATTGAGATTGAGACGCAGGGTGATCCGTCCTCCATTATCCAGCATACTACTCGCCAATGGAGAGGCAGACATGGTCTTAGTGAGATTGAGACGCAGGGTGATCCGTCCTCCATTATCCAGCATACTACTCGCCAATGGAGAGGCAGACATGGTCTTAGTGAGATTGAGACGCAGGGTGATCCGTCCTCCATTATCCAGCATACTACTCGCCAATGGAGAGGCAGACATGGTCTTAGTGAGATTGAGACGCAGGGTGATCCGTCCTCCATTATCCAGCATGCTACTCGCCAATGGAGAGGCAGACATGGTCTTAGTGAGATTGAGACGCAGGGTGATCCGTCCTCCATTATCCAGCATGCTACTCGCCAATGGAGAGGCAGACATGGTCTTAGTGAGATTGAGACGCAGGGTGATCCGTCCTCCATTATCCAGCATGCTACTCGCCAATGGAGAGGCAGACATGGTCTTAGTGAGATTGAGACGCAGGGTGATCCGTCCTCCATTATCCAGCATACTACTCTCCAATGGAGAGGCAGACATGGTCTTAGTGAGATTGAGACGCAGGGTGATCCGTCCTCCATTATCCAGCATACTACTCGCCAATGGAGAGGCAGACATGGTCTTAGTGAGATTGAGACGCAGGGTGATCCGTCCTCCATTATCCAGCATACTACTCGCCAATGGAGAGGCAGACATGGTCTTAGTGAGATTGAGACGCAGGGTGATCCGTCCTCCATTATCCAGCATACTACTCGCCAATGGAGAGGCAGACATGGTCTTAGTGAGATTGAGACGCAGGGTGATCCGTCCTCCATTATCCAGCATACTACTCGCCAATGGAGAGGCAGACATGGTCTTAGTGAGATTGAGACGCAGGGTGATCCGTCCTCCATTATCCAGCATACTACTCGCCAATGGAGAGGCAGACATGGTCTTAGTGAGATTGAGACGCAGGGTGATCCGTCCTCCATTATCCAGCATACTACTCGCCAATGGAGAGGCAGACATGGTCTTAGTGAGATTGAGACGCAGGGTGATCCGTCCTCCATTATCCAGCATACTACTCGCCAATGGAGAGGCAGACATGGTCTTAGTGAGATTGAGACGCAGGGTGATCCGTCCTCCATTATCCAGCATACTACTCTCCAATGGAGAGGCAGACATGGTCTTAGTGAGATTGAGACGCAGGGTGATCCGTCCTCCATTATCCAGCATACTACTCTCCAATGGAGAGGCAGACATGGTCTTATTGAGATTGAGACGCAGGGTGATCCGTCCTCCATTATCCAGCATACTACTCTCCAATGGAGAGGCAGACATGGTCTTAGTGAGATTGAGACGCAGGGTGATCCGTCCTCCATTATCCAGCATACTACTCGCCAATGGAGAGGCAGACATGGTCTTAGTGAGATTGAGACGCAGGGTGATCCGTCCTCCATTATCCAGCATACTACTCGCCAATGGAGAGGCAGACATGGTCTTAGTGAGATTGAGACGCAGGGTGATCCGTCCTCCATTATCCAGCATACTACTCGCCAATGGAGAGGCAGACATGGTCTTAGTGAGATTGAGACGCAGGGTGATCCGTCCTCCATTATCCAGCATGCTACTCGCCAATGGAGAGGCAGACATGGTCTTAGTGAGATTGAGACGCAGGGTGATCCGTCCTCCATTATCCAGCATGCTACTCGCCAATGGAGAGGCAGACATGGTCTTAGTGAGATGAGACGCAGGGTGATCCGTCCTCCATTATCCAGCATGCTACTCGCCAATGGAGAGGCAGACATGGTCTTAGTGAGATTGAGACGCAGGGTGATCCGTCCTCCATTATCCAGCATACTACTCTCCAATGGAGAGGCAGACATGGTCTTAGTGAGATTGAGACGCAGGGTGATCCGTCCTCCATTATCCAGCATACTACTCTCCAATGGAGAGGCAGACATGGTCTTAGTGAGATTGAGACGCAGGGTGATCCGTCCTCCATTATCCAGCATACTACTCGCCAATGGAGAGGCAGACATGGTCTTAGTGAGATTGAGACGCAGGGTGATCCGTCCTCCATTATCCAGCATACTACTCGCCAATGGAGAGGCAGACATGGTCTTAGTGAGATTGAGACGCAGGGTGATCCGTCCTCCATTATCCAGCATACTTCTCGCCAATGGAGAGGCAGACATGGTCTTAGTGAGATGAGACGCAGGGTGATCTGTCCTCCATTATCCAGCATACTACTCGCCAATGTTCAATCATTAGTGAATAAACGTAACGAACTCAGAGCGAGGATCTCCTTCTAGAGGGACATCAGATTCTGCAACATAATCTGTTTTTCTGAGACAACGGCTTACCTCTGACATCAAAACATATTATATACAACCAGGGGACTTTACAGTTCATGGACTGGATAGGAAGTGGGTTATTTTACTATCAACACATTGACTGTCCAACTCATGGAAATGTCACTCTTGACCACTTATACAAGCCTTTTCGACAAGGGTCAAAAAAGTGGCAGGTAGCAGTTAGAGTGTTGGACTAGTAACTGGGGTGGCAGGTAGCCTAGTGGTTAGAGCGTTGGACGAGTAACCGAAAGGTTGCGAGATCATATCCCTGAGCTGACAAGGTAAAAATATGTCGTTCTACCCCTGAACAAGGCAGTTAACCCACCGTTCCTAGGCCGTCATTGAAAATAAGAATTTGTTCTTAACTGACTTGCCTGGTTAAATGAAAGGGTGTAAGGTCCTCCATTTTGCTCCTCCACGCCTACAAACAAAGACTCAAGAGGGAAGTTCCGGTGGTCAGGTCTGTACAATGCTGGTTTTACCAATCCAAATCCATGCTCCTAGACCTTTTTGATCACGTGGACTGGAATATGTTCCAGGGAGCCTCTGGGGATAACATCAATATATATGCCGACTCAGTCACCGGATTCATACAAAAATGCATAGATGATCTTATACCGATGGTGTCTTTCAAAACATGGATTGATTGCAGCCTTGTCGGTAAGCTGAAATATTCCCCTACCGCCTGGAAGATCAACGGATGACGCAAACGCCATTGCACACACACCTGGACAAAAGGAATGCATATGGAAAGATGCTGTTCATGGACTACAGGTCAGCCTTCAAAACCATAACGGCCTCTAAACTCAGCACCAACCTCATGGCCCTGGTACTGAACGTCTCCCTATGCAACTGGGTCCTGGACTTTGTGACGGGCCACCCTCAGGTGGTGAAGGTAGGCAACATTACCTCCTTCACACTGAGCCTCAACACGGGGCCTCACAAGGGTGCGTCCTCAGTCCCCTCCTGTTCTTCCTGTATACCCATGACTGTGTGGCCTTACACAGTTTCAACTCCATCATCAAGTTCGCTGACGACACGACAGTAGTAGGCCTGATTACCAACAACAACGAGACAGCCTACAGGGAGAAGGTAGGCACTCTGATGGCATGGTACCAAGAAAACAACCTCTCCCTCAGTGTCAGCAAAACAAAGGACTTTGGACTTCAGGAGGAACCAGGCTGGGCGGCGTACCATTCTCATCATTGAGACGGTCAAAAAACTTCAAGATCCTTGGTGTACATTTCTCCGATGAGCTGAAAGGCTCAAACCACATGGACACTGTGGTGAAGATGGCAAGACAGCGACTCTTCAACCCCAGGAGGCTGAAGAAATTGGACCTCTCCCAGAGAGCCCCCACAGTGTTCTACAGGAGCACCATCGAGCACATAGTGTTGGGCTGCACCACAGCCTGGTACGGCAACTCCACCGACACTGACCGCAAGGCTCAATAGATGGTGGCGCGCTCAGTCGTACGCACCATTGTGTGCACACTGCCTGCCCTTTAACACATCTAAAACACCAGGTGTCACAGGAAGGCCAAGAAGATCATGAGGGACAGCCACTTGAGCCATGGCCTGTTCTCCCCGCTTCCATCACTGAGACGCAGGCAGTACAGAAGCATAATGGCAAAAACTGTCAGACTGGCCAATAGCTTCTACCACCAGACCATAGTGCTGCTGAACCTTTAGGCAGCTACCAGCTCTTCACTTTTTCTCTTTCATTTTTTCTTCCCTGTTTTTCCCTCCGTCTGGCTATCCAGAATTCCCAATTTCCCTTTACTTTCATGTTTCATTTTCTCACCTAGAACTCTGTTGTTTAGTCGTTCTCTCAGATGTTTTCCATCTGCCCTATGTGTTATATGGATACACATAGCATATGTCAATAGTTTAGCAGGCTATCTCTCTATAGTTCTCTTTCTGCATGTGTTAATCCCTTTGTGTGTCTGTCTTTCTCGCTCCCCGTTATTTGACTGCTTCTCTTTATACCATCTAGCCTGGTTGACCCAGCTCTCCCTCCCACCTCTATCTGGTGACATTGAAGATGGAGGCTACCCGGTGTGTAGACAGTGGAAATCCTGATCACCAGCGATTTCAAAAGTGTTGGCTAGTCTTCAGAAGGGCCCAGATATGTTGTTCTCCACATGCATGTTTTTTTGATGGGCATTCTGTTCATCCTTCAGTCATCAACTCAATAGTGGCTGTATATATGCTGCTGAGAAGACTGTCTATGGGGGGACTGTTGAAACTCTCTGTAACACAGACTATCTATCAGTAACATTTCAACAAATGATCTACTAACCCTAGGCCTAGCACTAGCCCTAACCGTAACCTTAGGCCTTATCCTAACCCTTATTCTAAACTTAACCCTAACCCTTACCGTAACCTTAGCAAGCAGTTGCTTATCAATAGATAGGTTGTTGATAGTATGACCATCTGTAGACCATCTATATCCAAATAAAGTGTCACCAAACTCTGCTTCTTTCTGGTATTAGTAACACCGGCACCCACAGTAACACATGCAGTACAATATCATCTTGATTGTTCAGTACTCAATAAAAGTACAAAACAGTTTGATAATAAACTCTTTCAATGTACTCTACAAATAGTAAAACATACACACACACACAGAGGGACATGGACACCCTCTCAAATGGTTGTTGTGCTAATATGTTTTTAATGTCTTTGGGATGTGGTCGACATCTCTAATTAGTTTTTGCCTAAGCTGTGTGCTTACGTGGACCGGGGACATCAAAGCTGTAGAAATAGCATTTCTCATTAACCAGCCTTTCCCTCTCATTTATTTTTCCGGGCCTCGGTTGCCAGTTTGTCCACAAGAGTGTTTTTTTAGCCTTGTGCACCGACATATTCTCTGCTGTCTGTGTATAAAACTACAGTGGTTCATCGTCAATAGCGACATCTTGCTGCAGTTCTCATCTTGAGTCAATGGTTTTGTGTTGTACACTCCACTGAGCACAGACCTCAATGTCAACGTCTATTCCATGTCATTTCAATGTAATTTCTTTGAAATTATGTGGAAACCACTTTGATTCAATCAATCAATCAATCAATCAATTAAATCAATCAAATTTATTTAAAAAGCCCTTTTTACATCAGCTGATGTCACAAAGTGCTGTACAGAAACCCAACCTTAACCCCCAAACAGCAAGCAATGCAGATGTAGAAGCACGGTGGCTAGGAGAAACTCCATAGAAAGGCCAGAACCTAGGAAGAAACCTAGAGAGGAACCAGGCTTTGAGGGATGGCCAGTCCTCTTCTGGCTGTGCCGGGTGGAGATTATAACAGAACATGGCCAAGATGTTCAAACGTTCATAGACAACCGGCAGGGTCAGATAATAATGGTTGTCGAGGGTGCAACAGGTCAGCACCTCAGGAGTGAATGTCAGTTGGCTTTTCATAGCCGATCATTCAGAGTTAGAGACAGCAGGTGCGGTAGAGAGAGGGTCCAATGTAGCAGGTCCTGGACAAGGTAGCACATCCAGTGAACAGGTCAGGGTTCCATAGCTGCAGGCAGAACAGTTGAAACTGGAGCAGCAGCATGACCAGGTCGACTGGGGACAGCAAGGAGTCATCAGGCCAGATAGTCCTGAGACATGGTCCTCGGGCTCAGGTCCTCTGAGAGAAGAGAGAGAGAAAGAGAGATAGAGAGAGAGAAAGAGAGAAAGAATTAGAGGGAGCATACTTAAATTCACACAGGACACCGGATGAGACAGGAGAAATACTCCAGATATAACAGACTGACTCTAGCCCTCCAACACAAACTATTGCAGCATAAATACTGCAGGCTGAAACAGGCGGGGTCGGGAGACCCCCGGACATGGCCAAACAGGCAGAATATAACCCCACCCACTTTGCCAAAGCACAGCCCCTACACCACTAGAGGGATATCTTCAACCACCAACTTACTACCCTGAGACAAGGCGGAGTATAGGCCACGAACCCCCACGGCACGAACCTGAGGGGGGCACCAACCCGGACAGGAAGATCGCGTCATTTTCTCAACCCACTCAGGTGATGCACCCCTCCTAGGGACGTCATGGAAGAGCACCAGTAAGCCAGTGATTCAGCCCCTGTAATAGGGTTAGAGGCAGAGAATCTTAGTGGAGAGAGGGGAACCAGCCAGGCAGAGACTGCAAGGGCTTTTCGTCACTCCTGTGCCTCTCCGTTCACCTTCACACCCCCTGGCCAGACTACACTCAATCATAGATCCTACTGAAGAGATGAGTCTTCAATAAAGACTTAAAACTTGTTCACGCTACCACGTTCCCCTAGGGAACCCCCCTCCCCCCACGCTCAACTCAAAAGATGGCGCACAGAATGCAAAAATATTCTTACAAATATTTAACCTCCACACATTAACAAGTCCAATAGCTCAAATGAAAGATAAACACCTTGTTCATCTAGCCAGCGTGTCAGATTTCTAAAATGTTTTACGGTGAAAACATAGCACATATTTATGTCAAACCACCACCAAAGACACAGACAATATACAGCCATTTTGTCCAACAAACGATGCAATCACAAACGCAGGATTAAAAGAAAAATAATTCACTAACCTTTTGACAATCTTCATCAGATGACAGTAATAGGACATGTTACATAGTACGTTTATGTTTTTTTCAATAATATGCAATTTATATCCATAAATCTCTGTTTACATTGATGCCATGTTCAAAAAATGCTACATAAATGTCCGGAGAAATTATGATAACTCCGCCAGATAGCGCCAGATAACAGCAATACACATCATAAACTTTGACTAAATATACATGTTCTACATATAGTTAGAAAGATACACTCCTTCTTAATGCAATCGCTTTGTCACATTTCTTTTTAACGTTACAGAAATCGTTCATTTTTCAATAATCTGAGACGGCGCTCAGACATTAGCAATATTTCTCCGCTATGTTGGAGTCAACAGAAACACAAAATTACCACATAAATATTCCCTTACCTTTGATGGTCTTCGATCATAATGTAGTGGAAGAAGTCGTACTTACCCAAAACATTGTTTGGTTTCAATTCGTGTGTCTTTGTGTTAGCAAACGCGACAAATTCCGGCTGAAATGCAGCCAAAATTCGAGGGGTTGCGCATCAAAACTTCAAAATTACATATTATATGTCGACTAAACTTGTCAAACTAAGTGCATAATCAATCTTTAGGATGTTCTAAACGTGCAAAAAAATTCTCAACTCGAACAGACAAACTGACATCGTGTAGTGATTCCTGGAACAAAGGGCACTCCAAGCGCAGCGCGCGCAGGGGAGTGCATGTATTTTCGCGTGACACCAAGGTTTTTGCCCGCCAAAGGGTGAAAGATCGTGGGATTTTCACAATGAAACCATCCATAGCTGGTTGGGAAGGGTGGGAGCGATGATGTCAAAGTTGGCCCAACTTTCCTGATGAGAGAAATTGTTTGGGAGAATGGCTGCCCTGTGAGTTCTGCTATACTTACAGACATATTTCAAACGGTTTTAGAAGCTTTAGAGTGTTTTCTATCCAATAATAATTATTATATGCATATATTAGCAATTTTGGACAGATTTCTTTTCAGTTTACTATGGGCACGCACTTCCTCCAAAGGGGGCAGTATTCTTCCTATCCCTAACAGGATATTATAAAGGTCGAGAACGAGTCTGCGTCTCTCACATGGATAGACAGACCATTCCATAAAAATTGAGTTCTATAGGAGAAAGTCCAGCTGTTTGCTTAGAAATTCTAGGGACAGTAAGGAGGCCTGTGACTTGTGAACGTAGGGTACGTGTAGGTAGGTATGTATGGCAGGACCAAAACGGAACGATAGGTAGGAGCAAGCCCATGTAATGCTTTGTAGGTTAAATCAGCCCTAGCCTTAACAGGAAACCAGTGTAGAGAGGCTAGCACTGGAGTAATATGATCACATGTTTTGGTTCTGGTCAACATTCTAGCAGCCGCGTTTAGCACCAACTGAAGTTGATTCAGCTTGTTTGTGCCCAGTAGGCCATGTTTTTGTGTGTGATCTATGGTTTCCTCAAGACCCACAGCTGTTTCTCTCCGTGATACTTCTCCTATCTTTACAATATGTTGTTAATTTGTAACATAACCACATTAAATGCAAAGATAAATGATACAGAATTAAATGTTATGTAAACATAGGAAAAAAACTTTATGTACGGGGTCATGTGATTAGGACGGTGAGAGCAAAATGGCCGCCATGTGAGAAACAATTAAGGAACTGTTTGTTTGAAAACTTCTAAAGTGAAATACAGAAGTGATTGTTCTGTAAACACAGTTGGATTATCTGCCTGCAAAAGGGGAATTATTGGACTCTTTCACTTAAGATTTGTTTACATCCGATCCGCTCCCCGTAAAATAAACGCCAACACCGACACCTGAGACGGTGGAGCTTCCTGGTTCGACTTAGACGCAGAGACAATCATCCAGCACTCCCCATTGTTTTATTTGTGATTGTTCAGTTACTTGATATAAGATGGATGACCTCAGAGGGACGGTATCCTTTCAATGAGACATGAGAAACTATGGCTGTCGGACTCGTTTCCCCCTCAGCTACTCAACTCGATGGATTCTCCATGTGCCAGCAAGATTGAACAATGGACTCGGGGAAATGCAAAGGGAGAAGGTTGTGCTTTGTCAACAACAAAGTGGTGCACGGCTTCCGGCGTGGAAAAAATCTCAACCTGTTTACTAGACCTGGAATACCTGATAGTTAAATGCAGACCCTTCTACCTTCCGAGAGAAGTCTCATCTATTATCGTCACCGCTCTCCCACCACAGGCCAACACCACCTTGGCACACAAGGATCTGTAAGGGGCTTTAAACAAACAGGAAACCACACATCCAGAGAATGTGCTTATTGTTGCTGGTGACTCTGGAATTCTCAGATGAGTTCTTCCTAAATTTTACCAGCACGTCCCAGTGCCACGAGAGGCACACGACTTTTGGACCAGCTCTACACAAAACACAAACATGTGTACAAGGCCCTCCCTCCACCTCCCTTTGGTAAATCTGACCACAATTCTATCCTTCTGCTTCCTGGTTGCAAACAGAAGCTCAAGGGAGAGAAGTTAGTGGTGCGCTCAGTGCAGAAATGGTCTGAGGAAGCGGATGCGATGCTACAGGACTGTTTTGCTAGTGCAGACAGTAATAAGTTCCGGTGCTCATCCGACAGCATCGATGTGTTCATAACAACAGCCCCCCAAAAAATATTGGAAGTGCATCAACGATTTCGTCCCCACAGTGACCGTGCATCAAAAGCCAGGGGTTAATGGTGATATTAGCACAGTGGGGGGTGCTGAGGGGAGAACGTCTCATAATAATGGCCGGAACGGACAATTGGAATGGCATCAAACACCTAGAAACCACGTGTTTGTTGTATTTGATACAATTCCACTGATTCTGCTCCAGTCATTACCACAAGCCCATTCACCCCAATTAAGGTGCCACCAACCTCCTGTTGATTCACACTATGCTAAAAGCTAGAGCTACCGTTTTTAACTCAAGTCAAGGAAAGGATAACGACGCATTAAGGACGTCTCGCTAAAACATCCATCGAGCCATCAAACATGCAAAAGGACAATACCGAAGTAAGACTGAATCCTATTAAAACGGCTCAGACGCTCGTCAGATGTGGCAAGGCTTGCAGACTATTGCAGATTACAAAGGAAGACCCAGCTGTGAGTTGCCCAATGATGCCTCCCTCTCAGACGAGCTAAATTACTTCTATGCTCACTTTGAAGTAAACAACACAGAGCCTTGCATGAGAGCCCCTGCTGTTCCGGAAAACTGTGTGATTGCGCTATCTGTGGCTGACGCGAGTAAGACTTGTGTACAGGTTAACACTTGCAAGGCCGCAGGACCAGAAGGAATACCAGTGCACGTCCTCAGAGCATCCGTAGATCAGCTGGCAAGCGTCTTAACTGACATTTTCAATTTCTCCTTGTCACTGTCTAAAATCTCAACATGTTTCAAGCTGACCACAATTGTTTCTGTTCCCAAGAACTCTAGAGTAACATGCTTAAATGACTATCAACCTGTAGCACTCAGATCTGTAATCATGAAGTGCTTTGAAAGGCTGGTCATGGCGCACATCATCACAGACATACTGGACCCACTCTAATTATCATACCGCCCAAATTTCAATTGCACTTCACACTGCTCTCTCCCGCCTGGACAAGAGAAATATCTATGTGAGAATGCTGTTCATTGACGACAGTTCAGCATTCAACACCAGTTTCCCCTGCAAGCTTGTCACCAAGCTCAGGACCCTGGGACTGAACATCTCCTTCGGCAACTGGATCCTGGACTTCCTTATGGGCCGACCCCAGGTGGTGAGGGTAGGCAACATCACCTCTGCCACGCTGACCCTCAACAGGGCCCCCCCCAATGGTGTGTGCTTAGTCCCCTCCTGTCCTCCCTATTCACCCATGACCCAATGGCCACACACAACTCCAACACCATCATCAAGTTTGCTGACTATACGCCATCAGCAAACAGGAAGGAGGTGTCAGAGACCTGGCAGTGTGGTGCCAAGACAATAATCTCTCCCTCAATATCAGCATCAGCCTTTATGTACATATCTACTTCAAATTCCTCGTACCCCTGCACATTGTGTATTTTATTCCTCTTGTGTTACATTTATTTTTTTTTACTCTGAAGTGTTCTTAAGGGCTCATAGGCAAGCATTTCACAGTAAAGTCTACACCCGTTGTATTCGGCGCATGTGACAATTTTTTTAATAGATTCTTAATTGTTGATTATTGATAATTGATATTTTTATGGAGTTACCCTTTTTATTTTTTTAAAGAACTGAATTTAATTTAATTGTTTTTGGGATCTTGAATCTAAAGGACATTTGATACTTTTTTGGTTGGACAGAATCTCATTTTGATTTTGTGACCTTTGAACTCTGGATTATTGAGTGAAATGTCCATTGACTTTTAAATTGCTTTGATTGCTGGCTATATTCAATACAGAAAGCCTTATCACATACAATTTTGAGTTGATTTTTGATTTGTCTTTCTGCTCTACTGCTGCCATTTTATTACTAATGAAAGTTTTCATCTGATGCTTTAAATGTGCTTTCCCACCAGGCACAGATGTCAATTCAGCATCTATTCCAAGTTGGTTCAATGTCATTTCATTGAAATGTCTGGATACTGCTTGCCATATTACAGAAAGAGGTGAAACAATATACTGCACGGTTCCAAATTCTTGTTTTTATGTATATATATATATTCCAGGAAGGGACAGGTGATTGTTGTACATTTTACAACACAGATCACTTGGGGAATAACCTCCTGAACTGTGTCCCTCTCATAAAGATACAGATTATATGAATTGGTTATGAAGGGAATTGTTCAGTTACTGTAAGTGCACCTGTTTACCACTGGTACATTATGGACCTCCTCCAAACTGTGTTTTGTACCCTGCTATCTCAGCAGAACTGTTGCACTATAGCTGCAGCTAAACCCACAACACCAATATAGAGAGTGACCTTACTGGCTTCCTTATCGTTACTTCATTGGAGGGGTTAAAACGCTGCTGTGCATTTGTGGAAATGGCAGTGTGGGATGAAAAGTGTGGTCCTGATATTGAAAGAGGAACGGTGTAATGCAAATCCTGCCTAGCTGTAGCAGAATACATTATTCTTAGCCACTTCATGTTGCTGTGGAAACTGTTTAAGAGTCAGTAGGTCTGTGTGTGGAGGGTGTGCAGATAAATGTGTATGTGTGTGTTTGTACACTCATGCGTGTGTGTGTGCGTGCATCTGTGTGCATGTGGTCGTGCGTGCATTCTTGTGTGCCAGTGCGTACCTGTGTGTGTGTGTGTGTGTATGTGTGCGCGTGCGTGTGTGTGTGTGTGAGCGTGCGTGCGTGTGTGTGTCTGTGTGTCAGTGCTTATGTACAGAAAGAGAGAGAGAGAGAGAGAGAGAGAGAGAGAGATACAGAAAGAGAGAGAGACTATAACAAAGAACAAAGAGCAAAAACATATACATGATCAACTACAGATCTTAGAATCAACTATTAAAGACTACCAGAACCCACTGGATTCTCCAATTACATTGAATGAGTTACAGGACAAAATAAAAACCCTCCAACCCAAAAAGGCCTGTGGTGTCGATGGTATCCTCAATGAAATGATCAAATATACAGACAACAAATTCCAATTGGCTATACTAAAACTCTTTAACATCATACTTAGCTCTGGCATCTTCCCCAATATTTGGAACCAAGGACTGATCACCCCAATCCACAAAAGTGGAGACAAATTTGACCCCAATAACTACCGTGGAATATGTGTCAACAGTAACCTTGGGAAAATCCTCTGCATTATTATTAACAGCAGACTCGTACATTTCCTCAATGAAAACAATGTACTGAGCAAATGTCAAATTGGCTTTTTACCAAATTACCGTACAACAGACCATGTATTCACCCTGCACACCTTAATTGACAACCAAACAAACCAAAACAAAGGCAAAGTCTTCTCATGCTTTGTTGATTTCAAAAAAGCCTTCGACTCAATTTGGCATGAGGGTCTGCTATACAAACTGATGGAAAGTGGTGTTGGGGGTAAAACATATGACATTATAAAATCCATGTACACAAACAACAAGTGTGCAGTTAAAATTGGCAAAAACACACACATTTCTTCACACAGGGTCGTGGGGTTAGACAGGGATGCAGCTTAAGCCCCACCCTCTTCAACATATATATCAACGAACTGGCGCGGGCACTAGAAAAGTCTGCAGCACCCGGCCTCCCCTGCTAGAATCCGAAGTCAAATGTCTGCTGTTTGCTGATGATCTGGTGCTTCTGTCACCAACCAAGGAGGGCCTACAGCAGCACCTAGATCTTATGCACAGATTCTGTCAGACCTGGGCCCTGACAGTAAATCTCAGTAAGACCAAAATAATGGTGTTCCAAAAGGTCGTGTCACCAGGACCACAAATACAAATTCCATCTCGACACTGTTGCCCTAGAGCACACAAAAACTATACATACCTTGGCCTAAACATCAGCGCCACAGGTAACTTCCACAAAGGTGTGAACGATCTGAGAGACAAGGCAAGAAGGGCATTCTATGCCATCAAAAGAAACATACATTTCAACATACCAATTAGGATTTGGCTAAAAATACTTGAATCAGTCATAGAGCCCATTGCCCTTTATGGTTGTGAGGTCTGGGGTCCGCTCACCAACCAAGACTTCACAAAATGGGACAAACACCAAATTGAGACTCTGCACGCAGAATTCTGCAAAAATATCCTCCGTGTACAACGTAAAACACCAAATAATGCATGCAGAGCAGAATTAGGCCGATACCCACTAATTATCAAAATCCAGAAAAGAGCCATTAAATTCTACAACCACCTAAAAGGAAGCGATTCACAAACCTTCCATAACAAAGCCATCACAAACAGAGAGATGAACCTGGAGAAGAGTCCCCTAAGCAAACTGGTCCTGGGGCTCTGTTCACAAACACAAACACACCCTACAGAGCCCCAGGACAACAGCACAATTAGACCCAACCAAATCATGAGAAAACAAAAAGATAATTACTTAACACATTGGAAAGAATTAACAAAAAAACAGAGCAAACTAGAATGCTATTTGGCCCTACACAGAGAGTACACAGCGGCAGAATACCTGACCACTGTGACTGACCCAAAATTAAGGAAAGCTTTGACTATGTAGAGACTCAGTGAGCATAGCCTTGCTATTGAGAAAGGCCGCCGTAGGCAGACATGGCTCTCAAGAGAAGACAGGCTATGTGCTCACTGCCCACAAAATGAGGTGGAAACTGAGCTGCACTTCCTAACCTCCTGCCCAATGTATGACCATATTAGAGAGACATATTTCCCCCAGATCACACAGATCCACAAAGAATTCGAAAACATATCCAATTTTGAAAAACTCCCATACCTACTGGGTGAAATTCCACAGTGTGCCATCACAGCAGCAAGATTTGTGACCTGTTGCCACGAGAAAAGGGCAACCAGTGAAGAACAAACACCATTGTAAATACAACCCATATTTATGCTTATTTATTTTATCTTGTGTCCTTTAATTATTTGTACATTGTGTATACATATATATATATATATAATATGACATTTGTAATGTCTTTACTGTTTTGAAACTGTTGTATGTGTAATGTTTACTGTTAATTTTTGTTGTTTTTCACTTTATATATTCACTTTGTATGTTGTCTACCTCACTTGCTTTGGCAATGTTAACACATGTTTCCCATGCCAATAAAGCCCTTGAATTGAATTGAAAAAATTGAGATACAGAAAGAGAGAGAGAGATACAGAAAGAGAGAGAGAGAGAGATACAGAAAGAGTGAGAGAGAGATACAGAAAGAGAGAGAGGGAGAGAGAGAGAGATACAGAAAGAGTGAGATACAGAAAGAGAGAGAGAGAGACAGAAAGAGATACAGAAAGAGAGAGAGAGAGAGAGAGAGAGAGAGAGAGAGAGAGAGAGAGAGAGAGAGAGAGAGAGAGAGAGAGATACAGAAAGAGTGAGATACAAAAAAGCCCTTGAGATACAGAATTGAATTGAATTGAATTGAGAGAGAGAGAGAGAGAGAGAGAGAGAGAGAGAGAGAGAGAGAGAGAGAGAGAGAGAGAGAGAGAGAGAGAGAGAGAGTTGCTACGGGGTGGGGTGGGTATGAAGCGGTCTTTGTGATGTGCAATGAATCGGCTCTATTAATGAAAGTAACGGCTACTGGGTGGACATTGTCCCAGACACACGCACGCACAAACCCAAACACGCACACACACAGTGCTCCTTCTCCAGGCTCATATCATTACCCATCATTACACCCCCCATTTGGCATCAGCCGGCCAGATCGATCTCGCCCGATAACTCTGTCTCACTTCGGACCAGCCTATCTATCTCTATATTTATTTCAACCTCTCTCTCTGTCTCTCTCTCGCTCCCTCTTCCTCATATCTCTTCCATATCTTTCTTTTTTCCTCCTCATCTCCAATATGTCTGACTCACGTCCTCTCATGTCTCTATCTCACACTCTCATAATGTATCTCTCGTCCCATTTCATTATCTCTTCTATCTTAATTGTTTATACGACACATCTCTTCCCTCTCTTAGTCCCAGTCTCTCTCATATCTATCTGTAGCTCACTACTGTCTTGTATGGGTCTGACCTGTCCTCTGTCATATACTCTCACACGGTCATGTCTCTGCTTCAAACTCCCCATATCAATCTATTCTACATGCTCTCTTATATCTCTTTTACAGTGCATTCGGAAAGTTTTCAGATCCTTCACTTTTTACACATTTTGTTACTTTACAGCCTTATCCTAAAATGAATTCAATTGTTTTTTCCCCCACAGAATACCCCATAATGACAAAGTAAAAACAGGTTTTTTTGCAAATGTATACAAAAATAATAATAAATATCAAATGTACATAAGTATTCAGACCCTTTACTCAGTACTTTGTTGAAGCTATTTTGGCAGCGACTACAGCCTTGCGTCTTCTTGGGTACGGCGCTACAAGCTTGGCACACCTGTATTTGGGGTGTTTCTCCCATTATTCTCTGCAGATCCTCTCAAACTCTATCATGTTGGATGGGGAGCGTTGCTATACAGCTGTTTTCAGGTCTCTCCAGAGGTGTGGGATCAGGTTCAAGTCCGGGCTCTGGTTGGGCCACTCAAGGACATTCAGAGACTTATCCGAAGCCACTACTGCGCTGTCTTGGCTGTGTGCTTAGGGTTGTTGTCCTGTTGGAAGGTGAACCTTCGCCCCAGTCTGAGGTCCTGAGCACTCTGGAGCAGGATTTCATCCCAATAGCATAATGCTGCCACCACCTTGCTTCACCGTAGGGATGTTGCCAGGTTCCCTCCAGAAGTGACGCTTGGCATTCAGACCAAAGAGTTCAATCTTGGTTTCATTAGACCGAAGAATCCTGTTTCTCATGGTCAGAGAGTCCTTAAGTGCCTTTTGGCAAACTCCAAGCAGGCTATCATGCTTCCATCTCAACACTCTACCATAAATGCCTGATTGGTGGAGTGTTGCAAAGATGGTTGTCCTTCTGGAAGGTCCTCCCATCTCCACATAGGAACTTTGGAGCTCTGTCAGAGTGACCATCAGGTTCTTGGTCACCTCCCTGACCAAGGTCTTTCTCCCCTGATTGCTCTGTTTGGACAGGCAGCCAGCTCTAGGAAGAGTCTTGGTGGTTCCAAACTTCTTCCATTTAAGAATGATGGAGGCCACTGTGTTCTTGGATACCTTCAATGCTGCAGAAATGTTTTGGTACCCTTACCCAGATCTGTGCCTCGAAGCAATCCTGTCTAGGAGCTCTACGGACAATTCCTTTGACCTCATGGCTTGGTTTTTGCTATGACATTCACTGTCAACTGTGGTGTGTGCCTTTCCAAATCATGTCCAATTGATTGAATTTACCACAGGTGGACTCCAATCAAGTTGTAGAAACATCTCAAGGATGATCAATGGAAACAGGATGGACTGGACGTAATTATGGGGTATTGTGTGTAGATTGATGAGGAAAATAAAATATTGAATCCATTTTAGAATAAGGCTGTAACATAACAACATGTGGAAAAAGGGAAGGGGTCTGAATACTTTCTGAATGTTCATTCTCTCTCAGTAGTTTTCAGCTCATCTCATCCCTCTGTCTAGCTCACACTCCATATCTCTCTATGGCATTTTGTCATAATCTCTATCTCACACTCCCTGATTTCATAAAAATCTCTCTCACTCTCCTCTCAATTTCTCTCTCACAGTGAGTCAACTCCACTTACATCTTAACCACTGATGTCACTGAAGTTTTAGGCCATCGGAACATCAACAAGACATTTGAGAAAAAACACTTATGAAAGAAAGGTTAATGAAGGTAATTGTATAAAGTACAGATAATTCGAACATAATGACCAAGTGCACACAAGGGTTACGTTAACGCTAATTAGCTATTTAAGAAAGCTAATTTAGTTTTGTTTTGTTGCTTATGTTTTTAATATGTATGTCTCTGAGGACTATGTCTATGGTGGTCTAAAAGAGATCATATTAAATTATCAACAACAACGTCTCTCCATGTCACTCTCATACCACCCTGTTTTACCAGTCGTTGAACTTCTCCTCTCATGACTCACCACCACTCCTCTTTAAGTCCCCTGCTCCCACCCTCCTCCCCTCCTCATCTCTTCCTCTGCCCTCTTTCTCTCCAGAGAAAATAAAGATGGTCTTTGTCATACAGTGAAGAGAGAGAGAGAGAGAGAGAGAGAGAGAGAGAGAGAGAGAGAGAGAGAGAGAGAGAGAGAGAGAGAGAGAGAGAGAGAGAGAGACTTTGACTTTTGGTCTTGCTTTATTGAAACATTCTTAATTCATTTAAAACTCACCCCCCCACTCCTAAAATAAATAAAAAATAAAAAATAAATAAAAATACACAAAAACCATCTCCTACAACCGTATATCCAAAACATCTTCCCCAGCAATACAGACAGCCCCCCCAACACACCATATCTCCTCAAACATCTCCACACATTTGATCATTTTATAGAACTCAAACTCAACCCTAAGGCGCGCAGAGACCATCCCATGAAACAGTAGTAAAGGGTCTGTTATCCCCCCACCTTTGACCCTGTTCCTCCTTGTTAGCCAAATAGCTAACTTTGCCTGAGCAAACAGAAAATTCAACAAAACACATTTTTCTTTCTCCTTACTCGAATACCTGTATCCCATTATAAACATCCCAACAGCAAAAACCACCCCCAACCTGTCACACAGACATTCCAACAGAGACATTAATGGCATTAACCTGGTGCACACAGAAAACACATGAATTACAGTTTCTTTCATTTGACAGAAAGGACACCCCTGCCCAATTCCCGGATCAACCCGTGCCAACCAGCTGTTAGTGGCCAGGGCTCCATGAAGAACCCTCCACTGGAGGTCCCCTGACCTCTTTGGTACTGGGGGTTTGTAGAGCGCCCTCCATCTAAAACCCACCATACTCTCCGCCCCACATACCCCCTGCCACTGATGTGCCTTCACTCCTGTTAGGCTTCTAATGCTCCTCACCTTAACGCAGAGGTTGTAGAGGGCTTTACCTCCCACCCCTCAAACTCCCCAGGCTCGGAGTGTTAAAATCTAACAAGTCCTCCAGACCCCCTTGCCAGTCTCTAGTCTCTGCCGTCACCTGCAGTGGCGGGAACATTGGTGGCCCCTCTCCCTTTGGCCTCTCAAACACCCCCCTTACCGGCTCAGACAGTGCCTCCTGGACCTCCTCCAGGAATCTCTCCAGCAGCCTAAGAGACGTTATTCCTGTTTGTTGCGCCAAGACCTCCGGGGTTTTCCACCCCTCCTCTCCCAGCAGTCTCAGGTCACCCAGCCTTTGTAAACCCCCTGCCATCAGTTGCCTCTGCAGGGTGGCCGACTGAACCGATCTCAAAGGGATGGCTGGGTTGTGGAAGATGGGCTCCTCCCACACCCACTGCCCAGGCTCCACACCCCCTTCTCGTGTGGGCCTTAGCAGCTGCCAGGCCCTCAGCACCGCAGAGTAAAACTCTGAGAGACCTGCTGTACTCAGCCTCTCCAGCTTCATGAGGAACAGCTGCCGGTCCAACCCTAATCCGCCAGCTCTCCTCAGCAGCGCATGCTGGTTCCCTCCAGCCAACATCAGTGTGGTACAGCAGTCTCTGCACCGCCTTTAGTCTGAAAGCAGCCATCCTGCTCTCCAGTTCCACCAGGCCCTGTCCTCCTTCGTGGACGGTCATGTACAAAACTGCTGCCTTCAGCCAGTGATGTCCCGACCAAAAAAGTCCACCAGCTTGCGTTGCAGGTCTGCAAGCAGACCGGCGGGGGTTGAGGACAGCCAGTTTATGCCACAAGGAAGATGCCACCAGGTTGTTGATTATCAGCACCCTCCCTCTATATGACACTTGGGACAGGAGCCACCTCCACCTGGCCAGTCTTGACACCACTGCCTGTGTCAGCCCCTCCCAGTTCTTGCTGACCCACCTCTCCGAGCCCAGGTACACCCCCAACACTTTAAGCCCTTCACAACCCCACTGCAAACCCCTGGAAGCAGAGGAGGAGCCCTATCCCCCATGCCCCACATAACAGAGCTTTGCTCTTTCCCCAGTTTACCTTAGCTGATGAAGCTCCCTCATACACCTTCAGACTGGTCTCTAGTTCCTGCATATCTTGCCCATCCCTGACCATCACAGAAACATCATCTGCATATGCTGAGACTGCAATTCCTGTCACCACATCCATGCCTGTCCAGCACACTCCCCGCAGTCTCCTGCGTAGCAGTCCTAAAAAAGGCTCAATGGCTAGTGTGTACAGCTGCCCAGATAGAGGGCATCCTTGTCTAATGCCCCGTCTCACCCAGACTGGCCTACTGAGCCCCCCTCCCACCTTAACCATACATGACGCCCCAGCATACAACAGCTTCACACAGGTCACAAAACTCTTCCCAAACCCAAACACAGACATCACATTAAACAGATACTCATGATCCACTCTATCAAAAGCCTTCTCTTGATCTAAAGAGACCAGTCCAAAGTTCACATTAGAACCTCTCGACAAGTCCAACATGTCCCTAATCAAGAACAAGTTGTCCGTGATTGAGCGTCCCGGTACACAATATGTCTGGTCCTTGTGTATTATAGAGTCCAGATGGGACTTCAGTCTGTTAAAGAGGACCTTGGCAAAAATCTTGTAGTCCGCACAGAGTAATGCCACAGGCCTCCAGTTCTTAAGTTCACACAAGTCCCCTTTTTTGGGCAGGAGAGTCAGAGCCGCCCGACGGCAGCTCATTGGCAACTCTCCTACCCCTACGCATTCTCGCAACACGCAAAAGAAATCCTGTCCAATTGTTCCCCAGACTTTTTTGTAAAATTCCACTGGAAGTCCATCAACCCCGGGTGCACGACCGGGGGACATCTGGGTTACTGCCTCTGCCAGTTCATGTGACAACAGAGGAATGTCCATTTCATCCCTCTGTGCCCGAGAGAGCTTAGGGAGTCCTGCGAACAAGACCTGAGCACACATAGGATCACACATTTCTGCCCTATACAATTCAGTATAAAACTCCACAGTCCGCTCCCGCATCTCCCCCACCACAGAGGTCACCCGCCCATCAGACAGCCGTAGACAATGCATACCCTTGGCTTCACTGCTCTGTCTTTCCAAACCAAAGAAGAAGGAGCTGGGAGCATCCATCTCCTTGAGCATGGAGAACCTAGCTCTTACAAGTGCTCCCTTTGCTTTAACCTGGAAAAAACTGCCCAGGTCCCTACGTAATTCGGCTAAGTTAGCCTGGAGGCCTACATTGCCTTGCCCCACCATCTCTACCTCCATCTCACTAATACACCGCTCTAGTTCCCCCAACACTCTCCTAGCCTCTGAGGATGAGAGAGCTGTGTACTGTTGACAGAAAAGCCGAATTTGCACTTTCCCCACATCCCACCACTGACTCAGAGACTCATACTCCTCTCTTCGCTGCCCCCATCTTTCCCAAAAGTCTGGAAACCTGAGCAAAAAGTGGCATCTTGTAAGAGCTTTACATTGAACTTCCAATAAGATGCCTGCCGGGGCCCTGGTGAAATAGACAGCCGAGCCATGGTTATGTGGTGATCCGAAAACCCCACTGGGAGAATGGTAGCACTCAGAAGCCTATTGCTCTGATTCCTGGACATGTAAAAACGATCAAGTCGAGCTGCACTCACCCTAGCCCCAAAAACCTTCACCCACGTATACTGTCTTGTGTTTGGATGTTTAGTTCTCCAAACATCCACTAGGTCAAACTGATTAAAGATGTCCCTTAACACTCCCACTGACACTGAATGAGGCTCTTCCCCATTTCTGTCTTTTGTAAAATCCATTGTACAGTTCCAGTCACCTCCGATCACCAGCGCCTCCTCAGGCGCTACTTGTGAGAGTTCCTGTCTAAGACTCCCAAATAGAACCCCTCTTTCTCTCCCTGTGTTAGGCGCATACACATTTATAAAGACAAAACACATGTTGTTAATTTCTGCTTTAACAACAAGCAACCTACCCCTACACACCTCCTTTGAGGAGCACATTTTTACAGCCAGACCCGGTGCAAAAAGGACTGCCACCCCTGCACTAAGATTTGTCCCATGGCTCAACACACTTGCCCCTTTCCACCAGAGCCCCCAATCAACTTCATTCACCACATCACTATGCGTCTCCTGCAGAAACACCACCTGTACTTGTTTATGTTTTACATATTCACTCAACACACTCCTCTTTCCCGCATCTCTGGCGCCATTTATATTGAGCGAGCCTACCCGAAGAGTCTCCATAAGAAGTGGGAGAAAAGCCAGCAGAGAAATAGACCAATAGCAAAGCTCAAAAAGCCCCAGTGTCAGTAAGAAATTAAACATTTAAACAGTGTCTGAAGGTAAACCTTTACGCACTGTTGTGACCCACTTCCTCAACCTAAACCGTTTCTTGGGTGAGAGGACACCATGCCCCTCATTTCTCATAGCATGTTGTACTGATCTTACAAACTTTCTAGGATCAGGAAAAAAGCCTCAAGATTAACTTTTTCCCCTTAGTCTCATTCAGGAACCTTGTCAGTTCTCTCAACGTGTACTTAGACCCCTCTGGTTGACTGGCTGTCAGCTCCGGGCCAATTGAAGAGGAGTCTGAAAAAATACCTCCTCATCCTCTTCCTCAGACTCACTTTCCTCCTCTTCTCTATCTCCCACCCTGACCACCTGCCCTTTCTCTCTGGTTAGGGCCTCACCCACAGCAACAGGCAACATTTCCATGGTGCCTTTGTCCACACCCTTTTCTTTTTCCTCTTGACACCCTCCTCCTCCTCCCCTAATCTCTTACACTTCCCCACTATACTCTCCTCATCCACTAGAAAAACCTGACTAGACGCAGTATCATCTGCACCACCCTCCATAGCATGACTAGGGCCAGCCTCAGCTACAACACCCTCCATAGCATGACTAGGGCCAGCCTCAGCTACAACACCCTCCATAGCATGACTAGGGCCAGCCTCAGCTATACCACCCTCCATAGCATGTCTAGGGCCAGCCTCAGCTACAACACCCTCCATAGCATGACTAGGCCCAGCCTCAGCTACCCCACCATCTCTAGCCTGACTAGACCCAGCCTCTGCTTCTCCACCATCTCTAGCCTGACTAGACCCAGCCTCCACTACCCTACCATCTCTAGCCTGACTAGACCCAGCCTCTGCTTCTCCACCATCTCTAGCCTGACTAGACCCAGCCTCATCTACACCACCATCTCTAGACTGACTAGGCCCAGCCTCTGCTGTCTGCATCTCCTTACCCCCTGCATTTTCACCTCGATTTCCCCCCCTTGCGCTCATACCCTCCCCTTGTCTATGGCCTTTATGTGGGCACGCAAAGCTCTTGTGCCCCAAATCCCCACATTCAAAACACCGTAGACTATCTGTGCTGGCAAAACCTGCATAGAGCCCTTCCCCATGCCTCACTTTAAAATGCACATTTAGCTGTTGCTCATTATTGTTCAGAAACATAAACACTTGCCTCCTGAATGAAACAACGTGCTTAACGGCATCTGCCTGAAAACCTGCTGACAGTACACGGAAACCGCTAGCAAACTTACCAAAACGACTCAGCTCTTTCCTAATTTGATCATCCGTAATAAACGGAGGCAAATTTGCCACTACAACTCTTGTTGAAGGGGTAGAGAGAGGTGAAATTGACACCAACACATCCCTTACAAATATTCCGCTAGCAATTAGCCTACCGACCAAATTAGCTCTTTTCATGAACACAACAACAGCCTTGTTCATTCTAGAAGCAGAATGTATAAACTCAGCTCCTACCTGTTCACCGACCGCGAGCAGAACCTCCTCCACCTTAACTCCGTTCTCAGGAACACACCTGAAACCATGCTGAATCGACAGCGTCTCTTGCGCACTAGGCTGAGAAGCCATTGCGCACACTATACCTTGCAACCCCGGAACGTTACTCTGTCCTCTTCCACCCTAACTTTGAAAAAATAAACTTTGGATACCGCTAAAAACAAATATTGCATTAACCCTCCACCATAGAAAATAACATGTAAAGAAAAGAATAGAATCAAGAAAGTTTGTTAGGATAGAGCTTTCCACACCAAACACTCAAACTCCAAAAACACCCAGCATGCACCGAGAGAGAGAGAGAGAGAGAGAGAGAGAGAGGTGGAGAGTGGAGATTTGGTCCTAAACAGAGAGTACACAGTGGCAGAATACCTGCCCACTGTGACTGACCCAAACTTAAGGAAAGCTTTGACTACTGTACAGACTGAGCATAGCTTTGCTATTGAGAAAGGCCACCGTAGGCAGACATGGCTCTCAAGAGAAGACAGGCTATGTGCTCACTGCCCACAAAATGAGGTGGAAACTGAGCTGCACTTCCTAACCTCCTGCCCAATGTATGACCATATTAGAGACACATATTTCCCTCAGATTACACAGATCCACAAAGAATTTGAAAATTTACCCAATTTTGAAAAACTCCCATATCTACTGGTGAAATTCCAGTGTGCCATCACAGCAGCTAGATTTGTGACCTGTTGCCACAAGAAAAGGGCAACCAGTGAAGAACAAACACCATTGTAAATACAACCCATATTTATGCTTATTTATTTTCCCTTGTGTACTTTAACCATTTGTACATTGTTACAACACTGTATATATACATAATATGACATTTGTAATGTCTTTATTCTTTTGAAACTTCTGTATGTGTAATGTTTACTGTTAATTTTAATGGTTTATTTCACTTTTGTATATTATCTACCTCACTTGCTTTGGCAATGTTAACACATGTTTCCCATGTCAATAAAGCCCTTTGAATTGAATTGAATTTAGAGAGAGAGAGAGAGGACAATAGAGAGAGACAGTGCCAGAGAGAGAGAGAGACACACTTGGGAAAGGAGGAGAGAGAGAAAGACGAGCCAGGGAATATCATTCACACTGATCTCATTTGGAGACTCGATAACACGGTCCGAAAGAGGAAAGATCAATCTGGCCTCTCTCTCTTGGTTTAATTCTCTCTCCCTCACTGTCCCTCTGCTTATTTATGTGTCTCAATCTAACAACGCTCTTATTTGTGTATGTAGCCCATTGATTCTAATTGAATTTGGATGGAGCGGGCCCTTCAGACAATTGTCTGCAGCGAAGCCCACTGATGGATTCTGGGCTTCTCCACCAGTCATTGCAGATTAATGGGAGGTGGAGGATACGCTGGACAGAGCAGGGCAGAGATCATTTCCTCAATAATCCCATATTTACACATCCTCATGTAGAGAGAGAGATTGAGTGAGGGAGAGGAGAGGAGAGGAGAGGAGAGGAGAGGAGAGGAGAGGAGAGGCAGTAACTACTAATGAGCATCATGAGCACCAAGATCTCTAATGTAAAGCCTTATTTATAACACTTCCCCTGGGAAGAAGTAGAGGGGGCGAGAGATGAGTGAGATGTAATACCAATGATACAGTGGGTATCATGTATTCACACCCTCTTGGATGTTTTCTCACATTATGTTGCATTACGAAGCGGGATTTAAATACATTTAATTGTGATTTTGTTTTGGTCACCGATCTACACAAAATACTACACATTTCTACAAATGAATACAAATTAAATACCTAAAATATAGTTGTTGCATAATTATTCACCCCTTTGTTTAGGCAAGCCTAAATTTGTCCAGGAGTAAAACTTCAACAAATCACATAATAAGTTACATGGACTCACTCTGTGTGAAATAATAGTGGTTGACATGATTTTTGAATGACTACCCCTTCCTCTGTCCCTCATACACACAACATCTGTAAGGTCCCTCAGTCAAGTATTGAAATTCATGCACATATTCAACTACAAAAACCAGAGAGCTTTTCGAAAGCCTCATAAAGAAGGGCAGTGATTGGTAGATGGGTACCAATAACAAATCAGACATCAGATATCTCTTTGAGCATGGTCAAGTTAATAATGATGCTATGAGTGTATGTATTAAACCACCCAGACCCATGAAAGATACAGTCATCCTTCTGAACTGAGCTGCAGGACATTTGTGATTTTAAAACAGCTACTGAGTTCAATAGCTGATGGAAGAAAACTGAAGATGGATCAACAACATTGAAGTGACTCCACAATAATGACCTAAATAGGAATACAAATACTCAGAATACAAATATTCAAATATTCAGAATCCTACATCCTGTATGCAACAAGGCACTAAATTAATACTGCAAAAGAAAACCTGGCACAAGGAACAAACTTTTTGACCTAAACACCAAACCTTATGTTTGGAGCAAATCCAACACAACACACCACTGAGTAACTACCTCCTTATTTTCAAGCATGGTGGTCGTTGCATCATGGTATGGTATCACGGTGTTCATTGCATCATGGTATGGTATCACAGTGGTCGTTGCATCATGGTATGGTATCACGGTGGTCGTTGCATCATGGTATGGTATCACAGTGGTCGTTGCATCATGGTATGGTATCACGGTGGTCGTTGCATCATGGTATGGTATCACAGTGGTCGTTGCATCATGGTATGGTATCACGGTGGTCGTTGCATCATGGTATGGTATCACAGTGGTCGTTGCATCATGGTATGGTATCACGGTGGTCGTTGCATCATGGTATGGTATCACAGTGGTCGTTGCATCATGGTATGGTATCACGGTGGTCGTTGCATCATGGTATGGTATCACGGTGGTCGTTGCATCATGGTATGGTATCACGGTGGTCGTTGCATCATGGTATGGTATCACGGTGGTCGTTGCATCATGGTATGGTATCACGGTGGTCGTTGCATCATGGTATGGTATCACGGTGGTCGTTGCATCATGGTATGGTATCACGGTGGTCGTTGCATCATGGTATGGTATCACGGTGGTCGTTGCATCATGGTATGGTATCACGGTGTTCGTTGTATCATGGTATGGTATCACGGTGGTGTTGCATCATGGTATGGTATCACGGTGGTCGTTGCATCATGGTATGGTATCACGGTGGTCGTTGCATCATGGTATGGTATCAAGGTGGTCGTTGCATCATGGTATGGTATCACGGTGGTCGTTGCATCATGGTATGGTATCACGGTGGTCGTTGCATCATGGTATGGTATCACGGTGGTCGTTGCATCATGGTATGGTATCACGGTGGTCGTTGCATCATGGTATGGTATCACGGTGGTCGTTGCATCATGGTATGGTATCACGGTGGTCGTTGCATCATGGTATGGTATCACGGTGGTCGTTGCATCATGGTATGGTATCACGGTGGTCGTTGCATCATGGTATGGTATCACGGTGGTCGTTGCATCATGGTATGGTATCACGGTGGTCGTTGCATCATGGTATGGTATCACGGTGGTCGTTGCATCATGGTATGGTATCACGGTGGTCGTTGCATCATGGTATGGTATCACGGTGGTCGTTGCATCATGGTATGGTATCACGGTGGTCGTTGCATCATGGTATGGTATCATGGTGGTCGTTGCATCATGGTAGGGTATCACGGTGGTCGTTGCATCATGGTATGGTATCACGGTGGTCGTTGCATCATGGTATGGTATCACGGTGGTCGTTGCATCATGGTATGGTATCACGGTGGTCGTTGCATCATGGTATGGTATCACGGTGGTCGTTGCATCATGGTATGGTATCACGGTGGTCGTTGCATCATGGTATGGTATCACGGTGGTCGTTGCATCATGGTATGGTATCACGGTGGTCGTTGCATCATGGTATGGTATCACGGTGGTCGTTGCATCATGGTATGGTATCACGGTGTTCGTTGCATCATGGTATGGTATCACGGTGGTCGTTGCATCATGGTATGGTCTCACGGTGGTCGTTGCATCATGGTATGGTATCACGGTGGTCGTTGCATCATGGTATGGTATCACGGTGGTCGTTGCATCATGGTATGGTATCACGGTGGTCGTTGCATCATGGTATGGTGTCACGGTGGTCGTTGCATCATGGTATGGTATCACGGTGGTCGTTGCATCATGGTATAGTATCACGGTGGTCGTTGCATCATGGTATGGTACCATGGTGGTCGTTGCATCATGGTATGGGTATCCTTGACATCGGCAAAGACAGGGGAGATTTACATGATAAAAATAAATTAGATGGAGTTAAGCACAGACAAAATCCTAGAGGATTTTACACTGCTTTACACCAGACACTAGGAGAGGAATTCACCTTTCAGCAGGACAATAACCTACAACACAGGTCAGATCTACACTGGAGTTGCATACCAAGAAGACAGTGAATTTTCCTGAGTGGCCAACTTAGACTTTTGACTTACAGTGGGGCAAAAAAGTATTTAGTCAGCCACCAATTGTGCAAGTTCTCCCACTTAAAAAGATGAGAGAGGCCTGTAATTGTCATCATAGGTACACTTCAACTCTGACAGACAAAATGAGAATAGAAATCCAGAAAATCACATTGTAGGATTTTTAATGAATTTATTTGCAAATTATGGTGGAAAATAAGTATTTGGTCAATAACAAAAGTTTATCTAAATTCTTTGTTATATACCCTTTGTTGGCAATGACAAAGGTCAAATATTTTCTGTAAGTCTTCACAAGGTTTTCACACACTGTTGCTGGTATTTTGACCCATTCCTCCATGCAGATCTCCTCTAGAGCAGTGATGTTTTGGGGGTGTTGCTGGGCAACACGGACTTTCAACTCCCTCCAAAGATTTTCTATGGGGTTGAGATCTGGAGACTGGCTAGGCCACCCCAGGACTTTGAAATGCTTCTTACGAAGCCACTCCTTCGTTGCCCAGGCGGTGTGTTTGGGATCATTGTCATGCTGAAAAACCCAGCCACGTTTCATCTTCAATGCCCTTGCTGATGGAAAGAGGTTTTCACTCAAAATCTCACGATACATGGCCCCATTCATTCTTTCCTTTACACGGATCAGTCGTCCTGGTCCCTTTGCAGAAAAACAGCCCCAAAGCATGATGTTTCCACCCCCATGCTTCACAGTAGGTATGGTGTTCTTTGGATGCAACTCAGCATTCTTTGTCCTCCAAACATGAGTTGAGTGTTTACCAAAAAGTTAGATTTTGGTTTCATCTGACCATATGACATTCTCCCAATCTTCTTCTGGATCATCCAAATGCTCTCTAGCAAACTTCAGACGGGCCTGGACATGTACTGGCTTAAGCAGGGGGACACGTCTGGCACTGCAGGATTTGAGTCCCTGGCGGCGTAGTGTATTACTGATGGTAGGCTTTGTTACCTTGGTCCCAGCTCCCCGTGTGGTTGTGGGATTTTCGTTCACCGTTCTTGTGATCATTTTGACCCCACGGGGTGAGATCTTGCGTGGAGCCCCAGATCGAGGGAGATTATCAGTGGTCTTGTATGTCTTCCATTTCCTAATAATTGCTCCCACAGTTGATTTCTTCAAACCAAGCTGCTTACCTATTGCAGATTCAGTCTTCCCAGCCTGGTGCAGGTCTACAATTTTGTTTCTGGTGTCCTTTGACAGCTCTTTGGTCTTGGCCATAGTGGAGTTTGGAGTGTGACTGTTTGAGGCTGTGGACAGGTGTCTTTTATACTGATAACAAGTTCAAACAGGTGCCATTAATACAGGTAACGAGTGGAGGACAGAGGAGCCTCTTAAAGAAGAAGTTACAGGTCTGTGAGAGCCAGAAATCTTGCGTGTTTGTTGGTGACCAAATACTTATTTTCCAACATAATTTGCAAATAAATTCATAAAACATCCTACAATGTGATTTTCTGGAATTCTTTTTCTCATTTTGTCTGTCATAGTTGAAGTGTACCTATGATGAAAATTACAGACCTCTCTCATCTTTTTAAGTGGGAGAACTTGCACAATTGGTGGCTGACTAAATACTTTTTTGCCCCACTGTAAATCTACTTGAAAATCTAAGGCAAGACTTTAAAATGGCTATCTAGCCCTGATCCCCAACACCTTGACAGATCTTGCATAATTCTTGAAAGAATAATGGACAAGTGTTGCACAATACAGGTGTGCAAAGCTCTCAGAGACTTACCTAATAAGACTCACAGCTGTAATCGCTGCCAAAGGTGTTTCTAACATGTGTTGACTCGGGGGTGAATACTTATCTAATCCAGGTCCATTAGAGCTTTATGTGTAATTCATAAAAAAATATCAAAATAAATGTTCTTCCACTTTGGCATTACAGAGTATTTTGTTAATTAAAAATGACTATTAGATCTATTTTAATCCCACTCTGTAACACAATGAAATTTGAAGACATCCAAGGTGGGTGGAGACTTAGGCACCTATGATAATACTTATGATAGCTATGATAATAATTATGATACTTATGATAATTATGATAGTTATGATAATACTTATGATAGCTATGATAATACTTATGATACTTATGATAATTATGATAGTTATGATAATACTTATGATAGCTATGATAATACTTATGATACTTATGATAATTATGATAGTTATGATAATACTTATGATAGCTATGATAATACTTATGATACTTATGATAATTATGATAGTTATGATAATACTTATGATAGCTATGATAATACTTATGATACTTATGATAATTATGATAGTTATGATAATACTTATGATAGCTATGATAATACTTATGATACTTATGATAATTATGATAGTTATGATAATACTTATGATAGCTATGATAATACTTATGATACTTATGATAATTATGGTAATACGTATGATACTTATGATAATTATGATAGTTATGATAATACTTATGATAGCTATGATAATACTTATGATACTTATGATAGTTATGATAATACTTATGATAGTTATGGTAATACTTATGATAGTTATGGTAATACTTATGATAGTTATGATAATACTTATGATAGTTATGGTAATACTTGTGATAGTTATGGTAATACTTATGATAGTTATGGTAATACTTATGCTAGTTATGGTAATACTTATGCTAGTTATGGTAATACTTATGATAGTTATGATAATACTTATGATAGTTATGGTAATACTTATGATAGTTATGGTAATACTTATGATAGTTATGGTAATACTTATGATAGTTATGGTAATACTTATGATAGTTATGATAATACTTAAGAGTAACTACTCTCCAACTAACATGAAACTGTAGTGACATGACTTTGGCTATTAAAGGTATCCTTTCCTGGAATGCTGCTCTGAAGTGTCTTGACAGTACATTCAGTTTGACACATCGTGCTTGCAAGGTCAGTGTTGTGACACTAGAGCCTGAGGAGGTTGCTAGGCATGTTGTTCTGTCATGTGGATCATCACGATTCTGTCCTCTCATGTCAAAACACTGTTGAATCATCATATCACATTCGCCAGGAATGATGTCATGTGGATAAAGTATCGCCTTCATATGCCAACTCCATTACCAGCTAGTGAGTTAGATACGGCCCTGTCGTTGCTATTGAATGTGTCTGAAATGGCACCCTATTCACTATGTAGTGCACTACTTTTGACCTGGGCCGTTGCCATTGGCTGTGTTTCAAATGGCACCCTGTTCCCTGTATGTAGTGTATGTAGTGCACAACTTTTGACCAGGGCTCTATGTAGGGAATCGGCTGCCGTTTGAGACACAGACAGTCTCCTGGCCAGATCTTCTCTTCTGTAGTGTGTGTGAAGCAGCAGTGTCCCTGGCGCACAGCTCTAAGCTCCTGACTGACTCCCTGCAGGCTAACTCCACTGACTGGAGATCAGGCCATATCAGTATGTGTGAGAGGTACAGCGGGATCTGAGCACCGGATCCTATTTCAGCTGATCCAGCACACTGAGAGGTGGCTGCTGCAACGACTCTCTCTTTCACAAAGTTTGTGTAGTTTGTGTGTGTGTGTGTGTGTGTGTGTGGGAGGGGCAGTGCGTGAGAGGAAACACAGAAAAAACGAGAGAGAGGAGAGAGACAAAGAAAGAGACGGAGATAGAGAGGGAGAGAGTGAGAGAGAAAGAGAGAGAGATAGAGTGAGTGAGTATGAGAAATGGAGCATTTGTTTGCCCTGTTCACTCAGATGTGTTAGTGTGGGCGTGCATTAACATCGATGTGGGCCGTGAGGGGGATGAATATGCAAAACTGTTCGAACAAAGGCTGATAACTCCGGAACTGCAAAACAAAAGACAATTCCTTTCTTTGACTCTGGTGCAAACTAAGCACACTTTTCTGTTACTGTTTGGTCTGGCTTGAGCAGTTAGCAGACTCGACTCTAAACCCCAGTGAGGGGCTTCTCTGGAAACCACAATGAAACGGGCGCTGAAGGCAAAGTTGCTTACGTTCATTCCACTCTCTATTCTCTTTCCCTTGTGTAGGAGCTCTCACCTCAGTCTTTTCACTTCAGTGAGAAAAGGGGAAAGAAGCGCTTAACCAAGACCCCCAATACACTACAGGCCTCCTGAATACCATACCTCTCACATTTGACAAGTCAGTCAAGTGTCATGGAAGATCAGCATAAAAAAGTGTGAAGGTTGTTTCCGATTGCAGAGTTTACCGGGAATGCCTTTAAATGTCTGTCAAGATATAAGGCGGATACTTCTGCGATATGGATTGAATCTAGCCCCTAGTCTTTTTTTCTCGCTGGTAACAAGGTCAGACTTGCCTTTTGACATGGCAGGAATCAATCCTTCAGCGAGAAATAAAGATGCTGTTCGATTCCAACGGAGCAGACCGCTAAAATACCTATGTGCACGTGGAATTAGGCCTAAACATGTTGGATTTTATCTGTTTATTTGTTCAAATGTGGGACGATGTCCGGGCATCATGAGAGAATGGAAGTTATAATGTAGTTTTGAGTTGGCTGATTGTCTGACAGCAGATTAGTCTTGGGCACACCTTTCATCTTATAGGACCACTGCCAGATTTTTCAAACATGTCTGGTAAATGATCTGGGTGCCATAGAGCACCCGGGAGCCCAAAATAACTATCAATCGCAATTAGGAGAAGTGCTAACACGTTGAGGGCTGAGACTTAACGGTTTCCCCAAAATGTCATCTATTTGTCTGTGATTTGAGAAATGCTCATCGGGGCAAAAATTGTGTAATGTCTAGCCACCCTTACGGCCGTTGCTTATTATGGTGATACAAGTACTTCTCTCTGAGTGATTCCTCTCCTCCTTCTCTTGACTGGAGCCTTCTGTGATACTCATAACTCTCAGAGGTAATATCAAGAGATGTATTGTATTTCGTGTATGTATGCGTTGGATATTTCCCACACATGTGGAATGATGATAATGTGGAGGCAGGTGTGATTTGGGAACACATGTTAAGCATCTCTCTGTTCTTTTACCTTCTAGGAGGATTATAGCGCCGGAAGCAACAAGCACAACTCAATGCATCCACGTTTTCTTGGAAAGTGAAGAGTGTTTATTGAAATGATAATTCATCAGTGTATGAGCATGCTCCATCGGAGCTCCTGTCTGAGCAGTGCAGTCTGTTCCATAGAGCTCCACCTAGTGGTGGAATACCAGAGGGCAGAAGCCCAAACCCTGGGTTGCATACATTGGTGCACACCAAAGAAAAATCTAGCAAAAAGGTTTTTGAATAGAAAATGTAATATTGGACAAGTTGAGGAATATGACCCTGGTTCACTTCCATAGGTTAGCATGGACGCATGTTGGCCACATCATAAACACACAAAGAGACTGCAGAGGAAGTTCAGTGGAACTCAGTGTGATGCTGCTATACTCACACTACAACCACCTCGTACAGGGATTTCACTCCTTCAATGGAGGTTTGAGAGGGGAGAAAAACCCTAGATTTGTTTACATTTCTGGGTGAGTTTTCCGTTGAATATGTGTGTTCATTTGTGTGCATGCCAGGGTGCAAATGAGTTTGTATACATGCATGTATTTTTGTGAATATGAGTGTGTCAAAGTGTGTATCTTTTGTTTCCGCTATGGGGGTGAGGAAGGTTGTTGGCAGTAAAGGGATTAGAAAAGTGAGATTTTGAACTTCTTCATGTTAACAGTCAGTTTGATCAATGTCTGCAGCAGCTCCAGCTAGCTGGAGGGCAATGTGAACCACTGATAGATGAATTCCTGTGTGTGAGCCATGGACGGATGTGTAGGTGTGTAGTGATGTAGTGAGGGAACATACGTGTGTTTGTGTGCCTGCATGATTGTGTGTGTGCACGTACTGTATGTGTGCCTGCATGAAAATGTGTGTGTGCATGTGTGTTTTTGTGTGAGTGTGTGTGCATACTGTATGTGTCCCCCCCTCCTAGTGTGTGAGTTTTCACTGCAGTGGCTGCATACAGCTAGTGTGTGGGCTGTGCAGCTATTCACTGGTCAAATCACACATCCAAAGCCCTCTAATTAGTATCTTCTTACTTACAGGGCTTACAGCGGAAAACTAACGAAGACACATCAGGTGCCCATCAGTCAGTCCCTGGTCAAAAGTAGTGCACCGTACAGGGAATAGGGGGTCATTTGGGACTCCACAGCCGTGTGCAGTAAGGCTTTTAAAGCGCCGTGAATCGGATGTGTTGATGGAATTTATATGAATGACTAGAATATTCCACCCTGAAGCCATATAATCGTATGAAATGTATTCTAATTATGTATAACCATAGTCTGTACCATATGTCTATAATAGTATCTTAAAAACAGACCAGAACGTTCTGTCTGAGCAAGATTCAGTGCCAACCTTGGCTGGGGCCACTGAGAATACTTCCCAGAGTCTCCCTATCTTCAGGGAGGAGGGGGAGTAAGTCTCACGGAATCCCCTAATCAGTGTGCATGTACTGTGTGTGTGCATGTGTGTGTGTTTGTGTGAGTGTGTGTGCATATGTCGCGACTCCTACTGAAGGTGGCTCCTCTTCCTGTTCGGGCGGTGCTCGGCGGACGTCGTCACCGGTCTACTAGCTGCTGGTTTTGTCTTATTAGTTACACCTGTTTCTTGTTTACGTTTAGTTGGGCTATTTTAGCTGGTCGGCCCGCCTGCTCTTTGTGCGGGCTTATTTTCCCCCCACTGTGTTTGTGTGTGGTAGTGTATTGGTAGCGTGTTTAGTTTTGGGGTTTTCCCTCTGGACTTGTTAGGTCCTGGTTCTGGGTATTGTGTTTGTTGCGCCTGTGAGTTTTTCCCCGTACCTAAATAAAGCACTACTCAATACTTTCTGCCTCCTGCGCCTGACTCCGCACCCACTACGCTTAAGTGCGTCACAGCATACTGTATGTGTGTCCCCCTCCTAGTGTGTGAGTTTTCACTGCAGTGGCTGCATACAGCTAGTGTGTGGGCTGTGCAGCTATTCACTGGTCAAATCACACATCCCTCTAAAATCACACATCCCTCTCACACATCCCTCTGAAATCACACATCCCTCTAACCGACAAGCCCTCTATCTTCTTACTTACAGGGCTTACAGCGGAAAACTAACGAAGACACATCAGGTGCCCATCAGCCAGTCCCTGGTCAAAAGTAGTGCACCGTACAGGGAATAGGGGGTCATTTGGGACTCCACAGCCGTGTGCAGTAAGGATTTTACAGTGCAGTGAATCGGATTAAAGCGACTCTTTTTATGCTCCACTGCTGATGTTCAGATAAGTGTTCTAGTGGACTGATCAGAAAAACACTAAAAGCTCTTTTTCATTACGCCTCATTGTAACTGGATTATTGTTCCTTCTGATTTGGAGGACATCATGGAGGACATCACAGGAGGACATCATGGAGGACATCATGGAGGACATCATGGAGGACATCATGGAGGACATCATGGAGGACACCATGGAGGACATCATGGAGGACATCATGGAGGACATCATGGAGGACACCATGGAGGACATCCTGGAGGACATCATGGAGGACATCATGGAGGACATCACAGGAGGACATCATGGAGGACACCATGGAGGACACCATGGAGGACATCATGGAGGACATCACAGGAGGACATCATGGAGGACATCACGGAGGACACCATGGAGGACATCATGGAGGACACCATGGAGGACATATAAATAAAGCACTAAATAAACTTCAGTTAGTGCTAAATACGGCTGCTAGAATCCTGACTAGAACCAAAAAATTTGATCATATTATTCCAGTGCTAGCCTCTCTACACTGGCTTCCTGTCAAAGCAAGGGCTGATTTCAAGGTTTTACTGCTAACCTACAAAGCATTACATGGGCTTGCTCCTACCTATCTCTCTGATTTGGTCCTGCCGTACATACCTACACGTACGCTACGGTCACAAGACGCAGGCCTCCTAATTGTCCCTAGAATTTCTAAGCAAACAGCTGGAGGCAGGGCTTTCTCCTATAGAGCTCCATTTTTATGGAACGGTCTGCCTACCCATGTCAGAGACGCAAACTCTGTCTCAACCTTTAAGTCTTTACTGAAGACTCATCTCTTCAGTGGGTCATATGATTGAGTGTAGTCTGGCCCAGGAGTGGGAAGGTGAACGGAAAGGCTCTGGAGCAACGAACTGCCCTTGCTGTCTCTGCCTGGCCAGTTCCCCTCTTTCCACTGGGATTCTCTGCCTCTTACCCTATTACAGGGGCTGAGTCACTGGCTTACTGGGGCTCTCTCATGCCGTCCCTGCAGGGGGTGCGTCACCTGAGTGGGTTGATTCACTGTTGTGGTCATCCTGTCTGGGTTGGCCCCCTTGGGTTGTGCCGTGGCGGAGATCTTTGTGGGCTATACTCAGCCTTGTCTCAGGATGGTAAGTTGATGGTTGAAGATATCCCTCTAGTGGTGTGGGGGCTGTGCTTTGGCAAAGTGGGTGGGGTTATATCCTCCCTGTTTGGCCCTGTCCGGGGGTGTCCTCAGATGGGGCCACAGTGTCTCCTGACCCCTCCTGTCTCAGCCTCCAGTATTTATGCTGCAGTAGTTTGTGTCGGGGGGCTAGGGTCAGTTTGTTATATCTGGAGTAATTCTCCTGTCCTATTCGGTGTCCTGTGTGAATCTAAGTGTGCGTTCTCTAATTCTCTCCTTCTTTCTTTCTCTCTCTCGGAGGACCTGAGCCCTAGGACCATGCCCGAGGACTACCTGACATGATGACTCCTTGCTGTCCCCAGTCCACCTGGCCATGCTGCTGCTCCAGTTTCAACTGTTCTGCCTTACTATTATTTGACCATGCTGGTCATTTATGAACATTTGAACATCTTGGCCATGTTCTGTTATAATCTCCACCCGGCACAGCCAGAAGAGGACTGGCCACCCCACATATGCTCTCTCTAATTCTCTCTTTCTTTCTCTCTCTCGGAGGACCTGAGCACAAGGACCGTGCCCCAGGACGACCTGACATGATGACTCCTTGCTGTCCCCAGTCCACCTGACTGTGCTGCTGCTCCAGTTTCAACTGTTCTGCCTTGTTATTATTCGACCATGCTGGTCATTTATGAACATTTGAACATCTTGGCCATGTTCTGTTATAATCTCCACCCGGCACAGCCAGAAGAGGACTGGCCACCCCACATAGCCTGGTTCCTCTCTAGGTTTCTTCCTAGGTTTTGGCCTTTCTAGGGAGTTTTTCCTAGCCACCGTGCTTCTACACCTGCATTGCTTGCTGTTTGGGGTTTTAGGCTGGGTTTCTGTACAGCACTTTGAGATATCAGCTGATGTACGAAGGGCTATATAAATAAAATTTGATTGATTGATTGATTGATCATGGAGGACATCATGGAGGACATCATGGAGGACATCATGGAGGACATCATGGAGGACATCACGGAGGACATCATGGAGGACATCACGGAGGACACCATGGAGGACATCATGGAGGACATCATGGAGGACATCACGGAGGACACCATGGAGGACATCATGGAGGACACCATGGAGGACACCATGGAGGACATCATGGAGGACACCATGGAGGACATCATGGAGGACACCATGGAGGACATCATGGAGGACATCACAGGAGGACATCATGGAGGACATCATGGAGGACATCACAGGAGGACACCATGGAGGACATCACAGGAGGACATCATGGAGGACATCATGGAGGACATCACAGGAGGACATCATGGAGGACATCACGGAGGACACCATGGAGGACATCACGGAGGACACCATGGAGGACATCATGGAGGACATCACGGAGGACACCATGGAGGACACCATGGAGGACATCACAGAGGACACCATGGAGGACATCATGGAGGACACCATGGAGGACATCATGGAGGACATCATGGAGGACACCATGGAGGACATCATGGAGGACATCATGGAGGACACCATGGAGGACATCATGGAGGACATCATGGAGGACACCATGGAGGACATCATGGAGGACATCATGGAGAGTGCAGCTAGAGACTGTCTCTGCCTTGCGGTTCCTCTGCCTCCACAGCCAGAGACTGTCTCTGCCTTGCGGTTCCTCTGCCTCCACAGCTAGAGACTGTCTCTGCCTTGATGTTCCTCTGCCTCCACAGCCAGAGACTGTCTCTGCCTTGATGTTCCTCTGCCTCCACAGCCAGAGACTGTCTCTGCCTTGATGTTCCTCTCCATCCACAGCTAGAGACTGTCTCTGCCTTAATGTTCCTCTGCCTCCACAGCTAGAGACTGTCTCTGCCTTGATGTTCCTCTGCCTCCACAGCTAGAGACTGTATCTGTCTTGATGTTCCTCTGACCTCCAGAGACTGTCTCTGCCTTGATGTTCCTCTGCCTCCACAGCCAGAGACTGTCTCTGCCTTGCGGTTCCTCTGCCTCCACAGCTAGAGACTGTATCTGCCTTGATGTTCCTCTGCCTCCACAGCTAGAGACTGTCTCTGCCTTGATGTTCCTCTGCCTCCACAGCTAGAGACTGTCTCTGCCTTGATGTTCCTCTGCCTCCACAGCTAGAGACGGTCTCTGCCTTGATGTTCCTCTGCCTCCACAGCTAGAGACTCTCTCTGCCTTGATGTTCCTCTGCCTCCACAGACAGAGACTGTCTCTGCCTTGCGGTTCCTCTGCCTCCACAGCCAGAGACTGTCTCTGCCTTGATGTTCCTCTGCCTCCACAGCTAGAGACTGTCTCTGCCTTGTGGTTCCTCTGCCTCCACAGCTAGAGACTGTCTCTGCCTTGATGTTCCTCTGCCTCCACAGCTAGAGACTGTCTCTGCCTTGATGTTCCTCTGCCTCCACAGCTAGAGACTGTCTCTGCCTTGATGTTCCTCTGCCTCCACAGCCAGAGACTCTCTGCCTTGATGTTCCTCTGCCTCCACAGCTAGAGACTCTCTGCCTTGATGTTCCTCTGCCTCCACAGCTAGAGACTGTCTCTGCCTTAATGTTCCTCTGCCTCCACAGCTAGAGACTGTCTCTGCCTTGATGTTCCTCTGCCTCCACAGCTAGAGACTGTATCTGTCTTTATGTTCCTCTGCCTCCACAGCCAGAGACTGTCTCTGCCTTGATGTTCCTCTGCCTCCACAGCCAGAGACTGTCTCTGCCTTGCGGTTCCTCTGCCTCCACAGCTAGAGACTGTATCTGCCTTGATGTTCCTCTGCCTCCACAGCTAGAGACTGTCTCTGCCTTGATGTTCCTCTGCCTCCACAGCTAGAGACTGTATCTGCCTTGATGTTCCTCTGCCTCCACAGCTAGAGACGGTCTCTGCCTTGATGTTCCTCTGCCTCCACAGCTAGAGACTCTCTCTGCCTTGATGTTCCTCTGCCTCCACAGACAGAGACTGTCTCTGCCTTGCGGTTCCTCTGCCTCCACAGCCAGAGACTGTCTCTGCCTTGATGTTCCTCTGCCTCCACAGCTAGAGACTGTCTCTTCCTTGTGGTTCCTCTGCCTCCACAGCTGAGACTGTCTCTGCCTTGATGTTTCTCTGCCTCCACAGCTAGAGACTGTCTCTGCCTTGATGTTCCTCTGCCTCCACAGCTAGAGACTGTCTCTGCCTTGATGTTCCTCTGCCTCCACAGCCAGAGACTCTCTGCCTTGATGTTCCTCTGCCTCCACAGCTAGAGACTCTCTGCCTTGATGTTCCTCTGCCTCCACAGCTAGAGACTGTCTCTGCCTTGATGTTCCTCTGCCTCCACAGCTAGAGACTGTCTCTGCCTTGCGGTTCCTCTGCCTCCACAGCCAGAGACTGTCTCTGCCTTGAACAGCTAGAGACTGTCTCTGCCTTGCGGTTCCTCTGCCTCCACAGCTAGAGACTGTCTCTGCCTTGCGGTTCCTCTGCCTCCACAGCTAGAGACTGTCTCTGCCTTGCGGTTCCTCTGCCTCCACAGCTAGAGACTGTCTCTGCCTTGATGTTCCTCTGCCTCCACAGCTAGAGACTGTCTCTGCCTTGATGTTCCTCTGCCTCCACAGCTAGAGACTGTCTCTGCCTTGATGTTCCTCTGCCTCCACAGACAGAGACTGTCTCTGCCTTGATGTTCCTCTCCCTCCACAGCTAGAGACTCTCTGCCTTGATGTTCCTCTGCCTCCACAGCCAGAGACTGTCTCTGCCTTGATGTTCCTCTCCCTCCACAGCTAGAGACTCTCTGCCTTGATGTTCCTCTGACTCCACAGCCAGAGACTCTCTGCCTTGATGTTCCTCTGCCTCCACAGCTAGAGACTGTCTCTGCCTTGATGTTCCTCTGCCTCCACAGCCAGAGACTGTCTCTGCCTTGATGTTCCTCTGCCTCCACAGCTAGAGACTGTCTCTGCCTTGATGTTCCTCTGCCTCCACAGCTAGAGACTGTCTCTGCCTTGATGTTCCTCTGCCTCCACAGCCAGAGACTGTCTCTGCCTTGATGTTCCTCTGCCTCCACAGCCAGAGACTGTCTCTGCCTTGATGTTCCTCTGCCTCCACAGCTAGAGACTGTCTCTGCCTTGATGTTCCTCTGCCTCCACAGCTAGAGACTGTCTCTGCCTTGATGTTCCTCTGCCTCGACATCTAGAGACTGTCTCTACCTTGATGTTCCTCTGCCTCCACAGCTAGAGACTGTCTCTGCCTTGATGTTCCTCTGCCTCCACAGCCAGAGACTCTCTGCCTTGCGGATCCTCTGCCTCCACAGCCAGAGACTGTCTCAGCCATTGAGACACAGAATAATGATGCTGGGGATAAAAGGCTGTGACGACACAGCACTGACAGAAAGTGGCAGCTTGATAAATTGGCGGCGAGAGGGATTTCTTTTTTTATTTTTTAATTTCAGTGAAATTATTACGAGTGTGTGTTGGTGTGTGTTTGTGTTTACTGAAGTGAAAGGCAGGTAGTACATGAAAGGCTTTCCTCTCATCATCTCCATGCAGTGTGTTGGCAGAGTATCAGGACAGGAGAGTGATTGATGAAGTGTTGTCTATCCTAGTGGCCAGTGCTGTTCTGTGGTGATGCAGAGGCTGGAGCGGTGGACTGGAGAATGAGATTACGGTCATATTGGACAAACACTACAGCTATAACCCTGTACAGTATTCACACAGTGAGCATAAAGTTAGCATTCAGTTACCATAACATAAAGGTCATTCTTCAGAGTATTCAAAGCAATATGCTTTAAACAGTACTATGCTAATATGCTAATATAGTGAAGCCCAATGGCAAAATAAAGTACCATATGCTATAAATGCCTGAACGCATAATTATTTTGAGGCTCAGAATCACTGGTGCAGGAGCTGTGTGTTAAGGAATTTCAATCAGGAAAAACACTGGACCTTAATCCATCCCTTTATATGCAGAGTGACCATTGGGAGCCCTGTCTCCATTCTCCAACAGTAGGTGACCTTTACCAGGGCCTATACCTGTAAAGCCTTTCCCCTTACAACCGCACACCTTCCTGGGGGCTCAGGGGGACCTGTGTGGGGGGCGGCTATGGCAGCTCTCCCCTATGGAATCAATAGCTCTGTCTAAAGCTGTTTGCAGACACACCTTTGGAGCCCGAGGTGGCCTTGGATACACAGAGATAAAAAGAGAGAGCACTGGAGGCTAAGTTAGTATCTCTCTACCCCCCTCCTCTCTTTCTCTCTCCTCTCCCCTTCTCCCTGTGACTAGGTTCACGTTAGCAGGGAGGGGTAGAGACTTGTTCATATTTTCATGATCCGAGACAATATTTTCATGACTTAACCTTTTTCAGGTGGAGGGAGACAATGGGGCGAAGCAGCCAATCTGCTGTGTGCTGAGGCAGCACAACGTGCCAGGGAGGAGGGCTCCATGTATATTTACTAAATCTCCTCTTCATCCATCACAAGCCAGTGTGCGTTGGCTCCACCTGTCTGTCAGTGTCCTCTCTCATACCCTCTCCACTCCCTCTCCTGTTGCCAGTAACAATGCCAAAGTTCATGCACTAGATGTGTGCATGTTTAAAAGGCTGCAACTCTCCTCCTCTCCTCTCTTTGTCTGCCCTTTCTCCTGTCCTCTCCTCCAGCTGTCCCTGGCATTTCATTGCTGATCCTCCCCCCCTCTCTCTCTCTCTCTCTCTCTCTCTCTCTCTCTCTCTCTCTCTCTCTGTCTCTCACTCCCTCTCTCTCTCTCTCTCTCTCTCTCTCTGTCTCTCACCCCCCTCTCTCTCTCTCTCTCTCTCTCTCTCTCTCTATCTATCTCCCTTTCTCTCTGTCTCTCACCCTCTCTCGCTATCTCTCTATCTATCTCCCTGTCTCTCTGTCTCTCACCCTCTCTCGCTATCTCTCTATCTATCTCCCTGTCTCTCTGTCTCTCACTCGCTCTCCCTCCACACCTGTGTTGTGTTGTCTCTGGTCTCTCCTCTCTGGTCTCTCCTCTTGTTTCTCCTCTCTGCTCTGCTGTGTGTTTGTGTCTCTCCCAGCAAGCTGCTGAGGGTAATTTGAGCCTGTGTTGGTGGTGGTTCCTTGGGGCTTTGATACCCAGGCAGGGAGGCTGGGAGGACTGCTGTGTTTGGACACTCTACTGAGAGACAGCCAGGAGAACGCGGTGTTGGTGTTGACGTCACCAAAGCCGCAAGGATCAGTAACACCTTGTTAGAAAACTGTGGAAGTGCAAATGAGTAAAGGAGAGACTAGCTTGGAGAGGAGTGATTGTAGTTTTATCCGCATAGACAGTCGACAGAGTCGACAATGATGTCCCCTCTCTGCTGAGCACCGTGTTTGCCTTTGCACTGAAGTCCATTTGCACCTGACATGGAGAGAGAAAAAATAGTTGTTTCTGTTTGAATCCATGTGTGCTGTGGGTGTTTCTATGTGTGTGTGTGTGTGTGTGTGTGTGTGTGTGTGTGTGTGTGTGTGTGTGTGTGTGTGTGTGTGTGTGTGTGTGTGTGTGTGTGTGTGTGTGTGTGTGTGTGTGTGTGTGTGTGTGTGTGTGTGTGTGTGTGTGCGCGCATGTGTGCGCATGTGTGCGCATGTGTGCGCATGTGTGGTGTGTGTACGTACATGCATACGCATGAATGTGTGTGTATTTTTGTTTGTTTGTTTGAGAGCGTTTGTGTGAATCGGTGCAGGAGTGCATGTAAGTGTAATGCTGTGTGTACAGGTGCAGATGGATAGAGTGTGTTGAGGGACACACAGTTTAGTTGGAGTAAAGTAAATAGTACGTGTGTGGCTGGTAGAGAGGCAGTTTTAATATGTTTGTCTGTCTCTCCCAGTCTGCCCCTCCCCTCCCCTCCCCTCTCTTCCTCCATCCCTCCCCTCACTCATTCAGCTCAGAGACAGCACTAATGCCATTAACTGTGGGACAGATCTGTTCCATGTCTGCAGGCCTGCCAGTCTGCTGGTCTGCCCTGAGACCACATTACCCCTCTAATCCCATCCTCCCGTCCTCCTCTCCTCCTCCTCCTCTTCCATGCCAGAGACAGGAAGAGGCAGCGTGGCGGGGAGAAAAATCTAATAAATAAATGAGAGGATGCAGCAGGAAAATAATATATAAATTAAGTTCTCAGTTCTCGTAAATCATTTTGCAAACTTCCAGTAGACAGGAGGGGCGGTGCTTAGCACAGGAAGAGAGACGCAGGGAGTGGAGAGAAATATAACAGAGGGAGAGAGAGAGAGGAGAGAGAATAGAGGGAGAGAAAGAGAGAGAGGAGAGAGAATAGAGGGAGAGAGAATAGAGGGAGAGAGAAAGAGAGAGAGGAGAGAGAATAGAGGGAGAGAGAATAGAGGGAGAGAGAAAGAGAGGAGAGAGAACAGAGGGAGAGAGAATAGAGGGAGAGAGAACAGAGGGAGAGAGAGAGAGAGGAGAGAGAATAGAGGGAGAGAGAGGAGAGAGAATAGAGGGAGAGAGAACAGAGGGAGAGAGAGAGGAGAGAGAATAGAGGGAGAAGCGTTTCCGTTCCACCCTTAGCCCGGGCTGGGCTCTCGAGACTTGGCGGCAAGGTGTTTTTAATTGATTTTTGATTAGACATACATGGGAAGGGAGGAGGGGTTGTGGAGTCCATTAGCATGTGGGGGATGAGAGGACGAGAGAGGGGGAGGAACAGAGAGATACAGTAGAGAGCAAGAGATACAGAGAGAGCTGTATGTAAGACACAAAAACAGTAGTTTCTGAGGGGAGCGAGTGACTCGAGAAGAATGAGTGCAGTGACATAATATTTGACATGCACCGCTTGGACAGACAGATCAACTCTGTTTTATTCAAACTCTTTCATAATCGACTCAATTATTTGTCTTAATTAGTCACAATTACCCTGCAGTTCAAGGTACTCATTGACTGATGAGAAAGGCAAGAACATGTTCTACTCTCTGGATACACTCTTGATACAGACACACACACGCTCACACTCACACACACACGCTCACACACTCACACTCACACACTCACGCTCACACACTCACACTCACACTCACACACACACGCTCACACACTCACACTCACACACACTCACACACACACGCTCACACACTCACACTCACACTTACAGTGTGTGCACACATTAAGAGCGGAATACTGCAGGGAAATCATTAAGCTGTGTGATAGGGAGCAGGTTTCACTGGTTAAACAGACCTATAGCACAGGGATATGAATACACAACAGAACGTACAGTGTTTTGCTCATTCATGAACACTAACAACACCACTATGTGTAGACACACACAGACTGTAGGTATGCACACACACGTACACTCAGACACACACACACACACACACACACACACACACACACACACACACACACACACACACACACACACACACACACACACACACACACACACACACACACACACACACACACACACACACACACACACACACACACAGCCCCTCTCTCTCCATCTCTCACTCTCTCCTTTCAAAGCTCTACTCATCTTGGCCTGGATCAGTGGTGAGTCAAAGACAGACACTAGAGAGCTGCAGGTAAATGATGCTTATATGAGGGTTATTTCCTCTGGCTTGTGAAGTAAAGCACATGCTTAATTGCCATCCTCACCTGACCAATTGTATAATTTCCTTTATTTTTTTCACAACAGCCTCTCCTGCCCAGACTAGGAGCAGGTAATGAGCTGGAGGTGTCCCCCAAAGCCTTAGACAAAGCGGCTTGAAATAGGTTTCACTAATTTACCAATTAGTCATAAGGTACAGTTGTGAGAGAGCAAGTTTCCCAAGTCATTAAGTATCTCGCTACCCCCACCACCACTCATATAGCCTCTTAGTGAGAGAGCAAGTTCCCCAAGTCATTGAGTAGCTAGCTACCCCCACCACCACTCATATAGCCTCTTAGTGAGAGAGCGAGTTCCCCAAGTCATTAAGTAGCTAGCTACCCCCACCACCACTCCTATAGCCTCTAAGTGAGAGAGCAAGTTCCCCAAGTCATTGAGTAGCTAGCTACCCCCACCACCACCACTCATATAGCCTCTTAGTGAGAGAGCGAGTTCCCCAAGTCATTAAGTACCTAGCTACCCCCACCACCACCACTCCTATATCCTCTTAGTGAGAGAGCAAGTTCCCCAAGTGATTAAGTAGCTAGCTACCCCCACCACCACCACCACTCCTATATCCTCTAAGTGAGAGAGCAAGTTCCCAAGTCATTGAGTAGCTAGCTACCACCACCACTCCTATATCCTCTTAGTGAGAGAGCAAGTTCCCCAAGTCATTAAGTAGCTAGCTACCCCCACCACCACTCCTATAGCCTTTTAGTGAGAGAGCGAGTTCCCCAAGTCATTGAGTAGCTAGCTACCCCACCACCACCACTCATATAGCCTCTTAGTGAGAGAACGAGTTCCCCAAGTCATTGAGTAGCTAGCTACCCCCACCACCACCACCACTCCTATATCCTCTTAGTGAGAGAGCGAATTCCCCAAGTCATTGAGTAGCTAGCTACCCCCACCACCACCACTCCTATATCCTCTTAGTGAGAGAACAAATTCCCCAAGTCATTGAGTAGCCAGCTACCCCCACCACCACCACTCCTATATCCTCTTAGTAAGAGAACGAGTTCCCCAAGTCATTGAGTAGCTAGCTACCACCACCACTCCTATATCCTCTTAGTGAGAGATCGAATTCCCCAAGTCATTGCGTAGCCAGCTACCCCCACCACCACCACTCCTATATCCTCTTAGTGAGAGAACGAGTTCCCCAAGTCATTGAGTAGCTAGCTACCCCCACCACCACCACTCCTATATCCTCTTAGTGAGAGAACGAATTCCCCAAGTCATTGAGTAGCCAGCTACCCCCACCACCACCACTCCTATATCCTCTTAGTAAGAGAACGAGTTCCCCAAGTCATTGAGTAGCTAGCTACCCCCACCACCACCACTCCTATATCCTCTTAGTGAGAGAACGAATTCCCCAAGTCATTGAGTAGCCAGCTACCCCCACCACCACCACTCCTATATCCTCTTAGTAAGATAACGAGTTCCCCAAGTCATTGAGTGGCTAGCTACCCCCACCACCACTCCTATAGCCTTTTAGTGAGAGAGCGAGTTCCCCAAGTCATTGAGTAGCTAGCTACCCCCACCACCACCACTCCTATATCCTCTTAGTGAGAGAACGAGTTCCCCAAGTCATTGAGTAGCTAGCTACCCCCACCACCACTCCTATATCCCCTTCCTACTTCAGTCATCATCACTCCATTACTGTGGTCCTCTGCTCCTCTGCTCATCCTTTGGCCTTTTCCACTTCTGTGAGGAAACTTGGTCCCATCTGCACTTTGGAAATTAGCATGCTCCTTGTGCCTTGGAGGGAGGGAGGTAGGGAGTGTTTGTGGGAGTGGAGTGAGGGAGTGTGTGAAGAGTGGAGTGAGGGAGTGTGTGAAGAGTGGAGTGAGGGAGTGTGTGAATGTGTCGGCGTTGGCAAGACTGCTTCTGTGTTTAAGTGAGTTGGGACCAGTCCCGCTGACCAGATGAACATGAGTTGGGTGTCTGGAGACATGAAGACTTATGAGAACAGGGATCAGCTTCACACGAACAAAGTTTTGCTCCAGGTGGAAATCACATTTTTCACAGATAGAAACACTTTCCCAAGATGTGTTCCACTGATTCCCTCCCATCAAAACCTAACCTGAGGAATTTCAGGTCTCAATGACATAAAACTAAGCTTCATTTTTGGTTATATTGGCCTGAATACTCGTTATGTGTGAGTCTAAGCACATCAATCCCTGAGAGTGGCTGTGCCAATGCTTCTGTGTGGACATCATGCGTTCAATGTGCGACACGTGCGTTTAAGAACCCTGTAAGCCAACTAATCTTCTCAAATACATACTGTGAGGCTATGGAAGAACACGGGTAAGGACAGTGTTAGTGATATCTTAAGAGGGCGTAGGAGGGTCTACACTATGGAGGTTTATAATACGGTCATGTATTGTGGAGAACATGTTAGTCATGCTTCAGTGTGGACTCAATAGGTCCATGTCACCTGACCTTGGTTGTACTCAAAGACAGTCAAAGTCTGAAAAGGAGTTATTATGAATATTTTTGTTCTAAGCGATATCTCCCTCTTTCTCTATCTCTCAACTTCTTATCCCTCATCATTCTCCTAGTCCTCCCTCCATCATTCTCCTAGTCCTCCCTCCATCATTCTCCTAGTCCTCCCTCCATCATTCCCCCAGTCCTCCCTCCATCATTCTCCTAGTCTACCCTCCATCCTTCTCCCAGTTCTCCCTCCATCATTCTCCTAGTCCTCCCTCCATCATTCTCCTAGTCCCCCCTCATCATTCTCCTAGTCCTCCCTCCATCATTCCCCTAGTCCTCCCTCCATCATTCTCCTAGTCTTCCCTCCATCCTTCTCCCAGTTCTCCCTCCATCATTCTCCTAGTCCTCCCTCCATCATTCTCCTAGTCCTCCCTCCATCATTCTCCCAGTCCTCCCTCATCATTCTCCTAGTCCTCCCTCCATCATTCTCCCAGTCCTCCCTCCATCATTCTCCTAGTCCTCCCTCATCATTCTCCTAGTCCTCCCTCCATCATTCTCCCAGTCCTCCCTCCATCATTCTCCTAGTCCTCCCTCCATCATTCTCCTAGTCCTCCCTCTATCATTCTAGTCCTCCCTCATCATTCTCCTAGTCCTCCCTCCATCATTCTCCCAGTCCTCCTCATCATTCTCCTAGTCCTCCCTCCATCATTCTCCTAGTCCTCCCTCATCATTCTCCTAGTCCTCCCTCCATCAATCTCCCAGTCCTCCCTCCATCATTCTCCTAGTCTACCCTCCATCCTTCTCCCAGTTCTCCCTCCATCATTCTCCTAGTCCTCCCTCCATCATTCTCCTAGTCCCCCCTCATCATTCTCCTAGTCCTCCCTCCATCATTCCCCTAGTCCTCCCTCCATCATTCTCCTAGTCTTCCCTCCATCCTTCTCCCAGTTCTCCCTCCATCATTCTCCTAGTCCTCCCTCCATCATTCTCCTAGTCCTCCCTCCATCATTCTCCCAGTCCTCCCTCATTCTCTTCTCCCTCCATCTAGTCCTCCCTCCATCATTTCTCCTAGTCCTCCCACCATCATTCTCCCAGTCCTCCCTCCATCATTCTCCTAGTCCTCCCTCCATCATTCTCCTAGTCCTCCCTCCATTCTATTCTCATTCTAGTCCTCCCTCCATCATTCTCCTAGTCCTCCCTCTATCATTCTTCTAGTCCTCCCTCATCATTCTCCTAGTCCTCCCTCCATCATTCTCCCAGTCCTCCCTCATCATTCTCCTAGTCCTCCCTCCATCATTCTCCTAGTCCTCCCTCATCATTCTCCTAGTCCTCCCTCCATCATTCTCCCAGTCCTCCCTCCATCATTCTCCTCATCCTCCCTCATCATTCTCCTAGTCCTCCCTCCATCATTCTCCCAGTCCTCCCTCCATCATTCTCCTAGTCCTCCCTCCATCATTCTCCTAGTCCTCCCTCCATCATTCTCCCAGTCCTCCCTCCATCATTCTCTTAGTCCTCCCTCCATCATTCTCCTAGTCCTCCCTCCATCATTCTTCTCCTAGTCTCTCCTCCCACCATCATTCTCCCAGTCCTCCCTCCATCATTCTCTCGTCCTCCCTCCATCATTCTCCTAGTCCTCCCTCCATCATTCTCCCAGTCCTCCCTCCATCATTCTCCTAGTCCTCCCTCCATCATTCTCCTAGTCCTCCCTCCATCATTCTCCTAGTCCTCCCTCCATCATTCTCCTAGTCCTCCCTCCATCATTCTCCTAGTCCTCCCTCATCATTCTCCTAGTCCTCCCTCCATCATTCTCCTAGTCCTCCCTCCATCATTCTCCTAGTCCTCCCTCCATCATTCTCCTAGTCCTCCCTCCATCATTCTCCCAGTCCTCCCTCCATCATTCTCCTAGTCCTCCCTCCATCATTCTCCTAGTCCTCCCCTTCATCATTCTCCTAGTCCTCCCTCCATCATTCATTCCTCCATCATTCTCCTCCCTCCATCCTTTCCATCCCCCTCATTTCTCCTAGTTCTCCCTCCATCATTCTCTAGTCCTCCCTCCATCATTCTCCCAGTCCTCCATCCTTCTCCCCATCATTCATCATTCTAGTCCTCCCTCCATCATTCTCCTAGTTCTCCCTCTCATCATTCTCCTAGTCCTCCCTCATCATTCTCCTAGTCCTCCCTCCATCATTCTCCCAGTTCCTCCTCCATCATTCTTCTAGTCCTCCCTCCATCATTCTCCTAGTCCTCCCTCCATCATTCTCCTAGTCCTCCCTCCATCATTCTCCTAGTCCCCCTCCATCATTCTCCTAGTCCTCCCTCCATCATTCCCTAGTCCTCCCTCCATCATTCTCCTAGTCCTCCCTCCATCATTCTCTCCCATCAGTTCTCCCTCCATCATTCTCCTAGTCCTCCCCCATCATTCTCCTAGTTCCCTCCATCATTCTCTAGTCCTCCCTCATTGGTTTCCTAGTTCTCCATCATTCTCCATTGGTTTCCTCTCTAGTCCTCCCTCCATCATTCTCCTAGTCCTCCCTCATCATTTCTCCCAGTTCTCCCTCCATCATTCTCCTAGTCCTCCCTCCATCCTCCATCATTTCTCCTAGTCCTCCCTCCATCATTTCTCCTAGTCCTCCCTCCATCATTCTCTAGTTCTCATTCTCCTAGTCCTCCCTCCATCATTCTCCTAGTCTCCCATTCTCCTAGTCCTCCATCATTCTCCCTAGTCCTCCCTCCATCATTCTCCTAGTCCTCCATCCATCATTCTCCTAGTCCTCCCTCCATCATTCTCCTAGTCCTCCCTCCATCATTCTCCTAGTCCTCCCTCCATCATTCTTCTAGTCCTCTCCATCATTCTCCTAGTCCTCCATCATTCTTCTAGTCCTCCCTCCATCATTCTCCTAGTCCTCCTCCATCATTCTCCTAGTCCTCCCTCCATCATTCTCCTAGTCCTCCATCCATCATTCTCCTAGTCCTCCCTCCATCATTCTCCTAGTCCTCCCTCATCATTCTCCTAGTCCTCCCTCCATCATTCTCCCAATCCTCCCTCATCATTCTCCTAGTCCTCCCTCATCATTCTCCTAGTCCTCCCTCCATCATTCTCCCAGTCCTCCCTCCATCATTCTCTTAGTCCTCCCTCCATCATTCTCCTAGTCCTCCCTCATCATTCTCCTAGTCCTCCCACCATCATTCTCCCAGTCCTCCCTCCATCATTCTCCTAGTCCTCCCTCCATCATTCTCCTAGTCCTCCCTCCATCATTCTCCTAGTCCTCCCTCCATCATTCTCCTAGTCCTCCCTCCATCATTCTCCTAGTCCTCCCTCCATCATTCTCCTAGTCCTCCCTCCATCATTCTCCTAGTCCTTCCGCCATCATTCTCCTAGTCCTCCCTCCATCATTCTCCTAGTCCTCCCTCCATCATTCTTCTAGTCCTCCCTCCATCATTATCCTAGTCCTCCCTCCATCATTCTCCTAGTCCTCCCTCCATCATTCTCCCAGTCCTCCCTCCATCATTCTCCTAGTCCTCCCTCCATCATTCTCCTAGTCCTCCCTCATCATTCGCCTAGTCCTCCTCCATCATTCTCCCAGTCCTCCCTCATCATTCTCCTAGTCCTCCCTCCATCATTCTCACCAGTCCTCCCTCCATCATTCTCCCAGTCCTCCCTCATCATTCTCCTAGTCCTCCCTCCATCATTCTCCTAGTCCTCCCTCATCATTCTCCTAGTCCTCCCTCCATCATTCTACCAGTCCTCCCTCCATCATTCTCCTAGTCCTCCCTCCATCATTCTCCTAGTCCTCCCTCTATCATTCTAGTCCTCCCCTCATTTCTCCTATCCTCCCTCCATCATTCTCCTAGTCCTCCCTCATTCTCCTAGTCCTCCTCCATCATTCTCCTAGTCCTCCCCTCCATCATTCTTCTAGTCCTCCCTCCATCATTCTTCTAGTCCTCCCTCCATCATTCTCCTAGTCTCCCTCCATCATTCTCCTAGTCCTCCTCCATCATTCTCCCTAGTCCTCCCTCCATCATTCTCCTAGTCCTCCTCCATCATTTCTCCCTAGTCCTCCCTCCATCATTCTCCTAGTCCTCCCTCCATCATTCTCCTAGTCTCTCTCCCTCCATTTCCATTATTCCCTCCATCATTCTAGTCCTCCCTCCATCATTCTCCTAGTCCTCCTCCATCATTATTTCTCTATCATTCTAGTCCTCCCCATCTATTTCTTCCTAGTCCTTCCTCCATCATTTCTCCTAGTCCTCCCTCCATCATTCTCCCAGTCCTCCCTCCATCATTCTCCTAGTTCTTCCCTCCATCATTCTCCCAGTCCTCCCTCCATCATTCTCCTAGTCCTCCCTCCATCATTCTCCTAGTCCTCCCTCCATCATTCTCCTAGTTCCTCCCTCCATCATTTCTTCTAGTCCTCCCTCCATTATTTCTCCCAGTCCTCCCTCCATCATTTCTCCTAGTCCTCCTCCATCATTCTCTAGTCCTCCCTCCATCATTCTCCTAGTCCTCCTCCATCATTCTCCTAGTCCTCCCTCCATCATTCTCCTAGTCCTCCCTCCATCATTCTCCTAGTCTTCCTCCATCCATTCTCTATTCCTCCCTCCATCCTCCCAGTCTCCATCATTTCTCCTAGTCCTCCCTCCATCATTCTCCTAGTCTCCCTCCATCATTCTCCTAGTCCTCCTTTCCATTGTTTTCTAGTCCTCCCTCCATCATTTCTCCTAGTCCTCCCTCCATCATTCTCTAGTCCTCCCTCTATCATTCTTCCTCCCTCCATCATTCTCCTAGTCCCCCTCATCATTCTCCTAGTCCTCCCTTCATCATTCTCCTAGTCCTCCCTCCATCATTCTCCTAGTCTAGTCCATCCTTCTCCAGTTGGTCATTCTCCTAGTCCTCCCCCCATCATTCTCCTAGTCCTCCCCTCCATTTCTCCTCTTCCTAGTCTTCCCTCCCTCCATTTCTTCTAGTCTCTCCATAGTTCTAGTCCTCCATCATTCTCCTAGTCCTCCTCCATCATTCTCCTAGTCCTCCCTCCATCATTCTCCTAGTCCTCCCTCCATTGTTCTCCTAGTCTCTCCCTCCATCATTCTCCTAGTCCTCCTCCATCATTCTCCTAGTCCTTCCCTCATTGGTTCTCCTAGTTCTCCTCCCTCCATCATTCTCCCAGTCCTCCTCCATCATTCTCCTAGTCCTCCCTCCATCATTCTCCTAGTCTCCCTCCATCATTCTCCCAGTCCTCCCTCCATCATTCTCCTAGTCCTCCCCCATCATTCTCCTAGTCCTCCCTCCATCATTCTCTTCCTAGTCCTCCTCCATCATTCTCCTAGTCCTCCTCCATCATTCTCCTAGTCCTCCCTCCATCATTCTCCTAGTCCTCCCTCCATCATTCTCCTAGTCCTCCCTCCATCATTCTCAGTCATCATTCTCCTAGTCCTCCATCCATCATTCTCCTATTTCCATCATTCTCCAGTCCTCCCTCCATCATTTCCTAGTCCTCCCTCCATCATTCTCCTAGTCCCCCCCTCCATCATTATTCCTAGTCCTCCCTCTATCATTCTCTAGTCCTCCCTCCATCATTCTCCTAGTCCTCCCTCCATCATTCTCTAGTCCTCCCTCCATTGGTTCTTCCTAGTCCTCCATCCATCATTCTTCCTAGTCCTCCCTCCATCATTCTTTTAGTCCTCCCTCATCATTCTCCTTCCTCCCTCCATCATTCTCCTAGTCCTCCCTCATCATTCTCCTAGTCCTCCCTCCATCATTCTTCCTAGTCCTCCCTCCATCATTCTCTAGTCCTCCCTCCATCATTCTCCTAGTCCTCCCTCCATCATTCTCCCTCCAAGTCCTCCCTCATCATTCTCTTCTCCTAGTTCCTCCCTCCATCATTCTCCCAGTCCTCCCTCCATCATTCTCCTAGTCCTCCCTCCATCATTCTCCCTAGTCCTCCCCTCCATCATTCTCCTAGTCCTCCCTCCATCATTCTCCTAGTCCTCCCTCCATCATTCTCCTAGTCCTCCCTCCATCATTCTCCTAGTCCTCCCTCCATCATTCTCCTAGTCCTCCCTCCATCATTCTCCTAGTCCTCCCTCCATCATTCTCCTAGTCCTCCCTCCATCATTCTCCTAGTCCTCCCTCCATCATTCTCCTTCCTTCCATCATTAGTCTCCTAGTCATTCCCATCATTTCTTCTCTAGTCCTCCCTCCATCATTCTCCTAGTCCTCCCTCCATCATTCGCCCAGTCCTCCATCATTCTCCCAGTCCTCCCTCCATCATTCTCCTAGTCCTCCCTCCATCATTCTCCTAGTACTCCCTCCATCATTCTCCTAGTCCTCCTCATCATTCTCCTAGTTCTCCCTCCATCATTCTCCCAGTCCTCTTCCTCATTGGTTCTCCTAGTCCTCCCTCCATCATTCTCTAGTCCTCCTCTCCATTTATTCTCTAGTCCTCCCTCATCATTCTCCTAGTCCTCCCTCTATCTTCTAGTCCTCCCTCCATCATTCTCCTAGTCTCCCTCCATCATTCTCCTAGTCCTCCCTCCATCATTCTCCTAGTCCTCCCTCCATCATTCTCCTAGTCTTCCATTCCTTCCATCCTTTCTCCTAGTTCTCCTCCATCATTCTCCTAGTCCTCCCTCCATCATTCTCCTAGTCCTCCCTCCATCATTCTCTCCTCCCTCCAGTTCTTCCTCCCTCCATCATTCTTCTAGTCCTCCCTCCATCATTCTCCTAGTCCTCCCTCCATCATTCTCCTAGTCCTCCCTCCATCATTCTCCTAGTCCTCCCTCCATCATTCTCCTAGTCCTCCCTCCATCATTCTCCAGTCCTCCCTCCATCATTCTCCTAGTCCTCCTCCATCATTATCTTCTAGTCCTCCCTCCATCATTCTCCTAGTCCTCCCTCCATCATTCTCCTAGTCCTCCCTCCATCATTCTCCTAGTCCTCCCTCCATCATTCTCCTAGTCCTCCCTCCATCATTCTCCTAGTCCTCCCTCCATCATTCTCCCAGTCCTCCCTCCATCATTCTCCTAGTCCTCCCTCCATCATTCTCCTAGTCCTCCCTCATCATTCTCCTAGTCCTCCCTCCATCATTCTCCCAGTCCTCCCTCATCATTCTCCTAGTCCTCCCTCCATCATTCTCCTAGTCCTCCCTCTATCATTCTAGTCCTCCCTCCATCATTCTCCTAGTCCCCCCTCATCATTCTCCTAGTCCTCCCTCCATCATTCCCCTAGTCCTCCCTCCATCATTCTCCTAGTCTTCCCTCCATCCTTCTCCCAGTTCTCCCTCCATCATTCTCCTAGTCCTCCCTCCATCATTCTCCTAGTCCTCCCTCCATCATTCTCTAGTCTCCTCCATCATTCTCCTAGTCCTCCCTCCATCATTCTCCTAGTCCTCCCTCATCATTCGCCTAGTACTCCCTCCATCATTCTCCTAGTCCTCCCTCCATCATTCTCCTAGTCCTCCCTCCATCATTCTCCTAGTCCTCCTCATCATTCTCCCAGTCCTCCCTCCATCATTCTCCTAGTCCTCCCTCCATCATTCTCCTAGTCCTCCCTCCATCATTCTCCTAGTCCTCCCTCCATCATTCTCCCAGTCCTCCCTCATCATTCTCCTAGTCCTCCCTCCATCATTCTCCTAGTCCTCCCTCCATCATTCTCCTAGTCCTCCCTCCATCATTCTCCTAGTCCTCCCTCCATCATTCTCCTAGTCCTCCTCCATCATTCTCCTAGTCCTCCCTCCATCATTCTCCCAGTCCTCCCTCCATCATTCTCCTAGTCCTCCCTCCATCATTCTCCTAGTCCTCCCTCATCATTCTCCTAGTCCTCCCTCCATCATTCTCCTAGTCCTCCCTCCATCATTCTCCCAGTCCTCCTCCATTTCCATTCCTCATTCTCCCAGTCCTCCTCCATCATTCTCCTAGTCCTCCCTTATCATTCTCCTAGTCCTCCCTCCATCATTCTCTAGTCCTCCCTCCATCATTCTCTTCTAGTCCTCCCTCCATCATTCTCCTAGTCTTCCGTCCATCATTCTCCTAGTCCTCCCTCCATCATTCTCCTAGTCCTCCCTCCATCATTCTTCTAGTCCTCCTCCATTCCTCTCCTAGTCCTCCCTCCATCATTCTCCTAGTCTCTTCCCTCCATCATTCTCCTAGTCCTCCTCATCATTCTCCTAGTCCTTCCTCCATCATTCTCCTAGTCTCCCTCCATCATTCTCCTAGTCCTCCCTCCATCATTCTTCTAGTCCTCCCTCCATCATTCTCCTAGTCCTCCCTCCATCATTCTCCTAGTCCTCCTCATCATTCTCCTAGTCCTCCCTCCATCATTCTCCCAGTCCTCCTCCATCATTCTCCTAGTCCTCCCTCCATCATTTCACCAGTCCTCCTCCATCATTCTCCCAGTCCTCCCTCCATCATTCTCTAGTCCCTCCCTCCATCATTCTCCTAGTCCTCCCCATCATTCTAGTCCTCCCTCCATCATTCTCTAGTCCTCCCTCCATCATTCTCCTCTAGTCCTCCTCTCCATCATTCTCTAGTCCTCCCTCCATCATTCTCCTAGTCCTCCCTCCATCATTCTCCTAGTCCTCCCTCCATCATTCTCCTAGTCCTCCCTCCATCATTCTCCTAGTCCTCCTCCATCATTCTCCCTAGTCCTCCTCCATCATTCTCCTAGTCCTCCCTCCATCATTCTCCCAGTCCTCCTCCATCATTCTCCTAGTCCTCCCTCCATCATTCTTCTAGTTCTTCCTCCATCATTCTCCTAGTCCTCCCTCCATCATTCTCCTAGTTCCTCCTCCATCATTCTCTAGTCCTCCCTCCATCATTCTCTAGTCCTTCCTCCATCATTCTCCTAGTCCTCCCTCATCATTCTCCTAGTCCTCCCTTTCCATCATTCTTCTAGTTCCCTCCATCATTCTTCTAGTCTTTCATTCTTTTTCCTTCTAATTTAGATTTATTTCCATTATTTCTTCTTTCTAGTTCTTCTTTCATTGCCTTTCTTCTAGTTCTTTCCTTCCATTGTTTTCTAGTTCTTTTCATTATTTCTTCTAGTCTCTTCCTTTCCATTGGTTTCTTCTAGTTCTTCCTTTCATTGGTTTCTAGTTCTCCTTCCATTTTTCTTCCTAGTTCTCCTTCTATCATTTCTTCTAGTCTTCCTTCCATTATTTCTTCTAGTCTCTCTCCTTTATTTCTTCTAGTCTCTTCCTTTCCATTATTTCTAGTTCCTTCTTCCATTATTTCTAGTCTTTCCATTGGTCTCTTCTAGTCTCTTCCTTCCATTTTTCCTTCTAGTTCTCCTCCATCATTCTTTCCTAGTCCTCCATTATTTCTTCTAGTCTCTTCCTTTCCATTATTTCTTCTAGTCATTCTCCCAGTCCTCTTTCTAGTCTCTTCCTTTCATTTATTTCTTCCTAGTTCTTCCTTTTTATTATTTCTCTTAGTCTTCTTTCCATTATTTCTTCTAGTTCTTCCTCTTCTTTATTTCCTTCTAGTCTCTTCTTCCATTATTTCTTCTAGTCTCTTCCTTCCATTATTTCTTCTAGTCTCTTTCATTATTTCTTCTAGTTCTCCTTTCCATTGGTTTTTAGTTCTTCCTTTCCATTATTTCTTCTAGTTCTTCTTTCATTATTTCTTTCTAGTCTTCTCTTCCATTATTTCTTTAGTCTTTCCTTTCCATTATTTCTTCTAGTTCTTCCTTCATTATTTTTAGTTCTTCTTTCATTGGTTTCTTCTAGTCCTCCCCTCCTTTCCATTATTTCATTCTAGTCCTCCCTCCATCATTTTTCCTCCTAGTCCTCCCTCCATCATTCTCCTAGTCCTCCCCTCTCCATCATTCTAGTCCTCCATCTCAGTCTCTTAGCCTTTCCATTTGGTTTCTTCTCTTCTCTCTTCCATTATTTCCTAGTCTCCTCCTTTCCATTGGTTTCTCTTGTCTCTTCCTTTCATTGTTCTAGTCTCTTCTTTCCATTGGTTTCTTCTCTCCTTTCATTGCCTTATTCTCCTCTATCATTTCTTCCTCCTCCATCATTCTCCCCAGTCCTTTCCATTTTTCTCCTAGTCCTCCCTTCATCATTTCTCCTAGTCCTCCCTCCATCATTCTCCTAGTCCTCCCCTATCATTCCTGGTCCTCTCAGTTCCTCCAGTCCTCCCCTACATCATTTCTTCCTAGTTCCTCTGGGTTATTTCTTCATTCTAGTCCTCTTCCATTATTCTCCTAGTCCTTCCATTGGTTTTCCTCCTAGTTCTCCCTCATTATTTCCTAGTCCTCCCTCTCCATCATTTCCTAGTCTTCTTTCATCCTTTTCCTAGTTCTCCCTCCATCATTTCTCCTAGTCCTCCCTTTCCATTATTTTAGTTCCTTCCATTTCTAGTCTAGTCTCTTTCCATTATTTCTTCTAGTTCTTCCTTTCCATTATTTCCTAGTTCTTCTTCCATTATTTCTTCCTAGTTCTTCCTTCATTATTTCTTAGTCTCTTCTCATTGGTTTCTAGTCTCTTCCTTTCCATTATTTCTTCTAGTTCTTCCTTCATTGGTTTCTTCTAGTTCTTCCTTTCCATTATTTCTTCTAGTCTCTTCTTCCATTATTTCTTCTAGTTCTTCCTTTCCATTGTTTCTTCTAGTTCTTCTTTCCATTGGTTTCTCTAGTCTCTTCCTCTTATCATTTTGAGCTTCTCTTCCATTGGTTCTTCTTTTCCTTTCCATTATTTCTTCTAGTCCTTCCTTTCCATTGTTTCCTTCTAGTTCTCTTTCCATTATTTCTTCTAATTCTTTCCTTTCCATTATTTCTTCTAGTTCTTTCCATTTCCTTTCCTTCTTCTAGTTCTAGTCTTTCATTATTTCTTCTAGTTCTTCTCTCCATTGCCTTTAGTTCCTTTCCATTGTTTTTCTTCCCTTCTCATTATTTCTTCCTAGTTCTTCCTTTCCATTATTTCTTCTAGTTCTTCTTTCCATTATTTCTTTCCCTAGTTCTTCTTTCCATTTATTTTTACTAGTTCTTCTTTCATTGTTTCTTCTAGTTCTTCTTTATTATTTCTTCTAGTCCTCCTTTCCATTGCTTCTTTCTAGTTCTCCTTTCCATTATTTCTTCTAGTTCTCTTTCCATTTGTTTCTTCATTCTCCTTCATTGTTTCTCTCTAGTCTCTCCTTTTATTGTTTCTTCTAGTTCTTCCTTTCCATTATTTCTTTAGTCTCTTCCTTCCATTTCTTCTAGTTCTTCCATTTTTCTAGTTCTTCCTTTCCATTGTTTCTTTCTAGTCTCTTCTTTCCATTGGTTTCTTCTAGTTCTTCTTTCATTATTTCTTCTAGTTCTTCATTGGTTTCCGCTAGTTCTTCTTTTTCATTCTCTCATTTCTTCTAGTCTTTCCTTTCCATTATTTCTTACTAGTTCTTCCTTCGATTATTTCTTCTGTCCTTCTTCTCATTGGTTTCCTTCTAGTCTCTTTCCTTTCCATTATTCGCTTAGTCTCCTTCCATTGGTTTCTTCTTTAGTTCTCTTTCATTATTTCCTTCTAGTTCTCTATCATTTTTCTAGTTCCTCCTTTCCATTGGTTCTCCTAGTCCTCCCTCCATCATTCTCCCAGTCCTCCCTCATCATTCTCCTAGTCCTCCCTCCATCATTCCTAGTCCTCCTTCATCATTCTCCTAGTCCTCCTCCATCATTTCCCAGTCCTCCTCCATCATTTCCTAGTCCTCCCTCCATTTGCTTTTCTAGTTCTCTCTTTCATTGGTTTTTAGTCTCTTCCTTCTATTGTTTCTTCTAGTCTCTCCTCATTGGTTTCTAGTCTCTCTTTCCTTCATTTCTAGTCTCTTCCCTTTCCATCATTTCTCTTCTTCTTTCCATTTGTTCTTCCTTAGTTTCTTTCTTCCATTATTTCTCTAGTTCTCTTCTCTCCCATTATTTCCTTCTAGTTCTTCCTTTCATTTCTTCTAGTTCTTTCATTGGTTTCTAGTTCCTCTGTTTTCTTCTAGTTCTTCCTTCATTATTTCTTCTAGTCTTCTTTCATTGGTTTTCTAGTCTCTTCTTTCATTGGTTTCTTCTAGTTCTTCCTTCATTGGTTTCTTCTAGTTATTATTTTCTTCTAGTTCTTCCTTTCCATTGGTTTCTTCTAATTCCTTCCATTATTTCCTAGTCTCTTTCCATTGGTTTCTTCTTGTCTCTTCTTTTTTTTTCTTCTAGTTCCTTCCTTTCCATTGGTTTCTTCTAGTCTCTTCCTTTCATTGGTTTCTTCTAGTTCCTTCCTTTATTATTTTCTAGTTCTTCTTCCATTGTTTTCCTTCTAGTTCTTCCTCTTCCATTGGTTTCTAGTTCTTCCTTTCCATTATTTCTTCTAGTTCTTTCCTTCCATTATTTTCTAGTTTCTCTTCCATTATTTTCTTCTAGTTCTCCATTGTCTCTGTTTTCCATTGTTTCTTTCCTAGTTCTTCCTCTCCATTGGTTTCAATTCTAGTTTTCTAGTTCCTTTCCATCATTTCCTAGTCCTCCCTCCATCATTCTCCTAGTCCTCCCTCCATCATTATCCTAGTCCTCCCTCTCCATCATTCTCCTAGTCCTCCCATTCTCCTCATTTCTCCCAGTCCTCCTTTCCATCATTCTCCTAGTCCCCTCCACGAGTCTCTAGTCCTCCCTCCATTATTTCTCCTAGTCCTTCCTCCATTATTTCTCTCTAGTCCTCCCTCTTCCATCATTCTACTAGTCTTCCTTCCATTGGTTTCTTGTCTCTTCCTTTCCATTATTTCTCTAGTCTCTCTCCTCTATCATTGGTTTCCTAGTCTTTCTTTCATTATTTCTTCTAGTTCTTCTTTCCATTGCTTTCTTCTAGTCTCTTCTTTCATTCATTATTTTCTTCTAGTTCTTCCCTTTCCATTATTTCTCCTAGTCTTCCCTCCATCCTTCTTCCCAGTTCTCCTTCCATTCATTCTCCTAGTCCTCCCCATCATTCTCCTAGTCCTCCCTCCATCATTTCTCCTAGTCCCTCTCATCCTTTCTTCCCAGTTCTCCCTCCATTATTCTCCTAGTCCTCTCTCCCATCATTCTCCTAGTCCTCCCTCCATCATTCTCCCAGTCCTCCCTTTCCATCATTCTCCTAGTCCTCCCTCCATCATTCTCCTAGTCCTCCCTCCATCATTCTCCTAGTCTTCCTCTCTTTCTCCCAGTTCCTCCCTCCATCATTCTCCTAGTCCTCCCATCATTCTCCTAGTCCTCCCTCCATCATTCTCCCAGTCCTCCCTGCTATCATTCTCCTAGTCCTCCTCCATCATTCTCCCAGTCCTCCCTCCATCATTCTCCTAGTCTCCTCATCATTCTCCTAGTCCTCCCATCATTCTCCCAGTCCTCCTCCATCATTCTCCTAGTCCCCTCCATCATTCTCCTAGTCCTCTATCATTCTAGTCCTCCCTCCATCATTTTCTAGTCCCCTTTCCATTATTTCTTCTAGTTCTTTCCATTATTTCTTCTAGTTCTTCCATTCCATTGTTTCTTCTAGTTCTTCCTTTTATTATTTTCCTTCTCTTCTTTTATTTCTTCTAGTTCTTCATTATTATTTTCTAGTTCTTCCTTTCATTATTTCTTCCTAGTTCTTCTCTTTCCATTTTTCTTTAGTTCTTCCTTTATTATTTCTTCTATTCTTCTCTATTATTTCTTTATCTAGTTCTTCTCTTTCCATTGGTTTCTTCTAGTTCTTCATTTCCATTATTTCTTCTAGTTCTTCCTTTCCATTATTTTAGTTCTTCTCATTATTTCTTTCTAGTCTCTTCCTTTCCATTATTTCTTCTTTCTTCCTTTCCATTTCTTTAGTCTCTTCCTTTCCATTTTTCTTCTAGTTCCTTCTTTCATTATTTTTTTCCCTTTCCATTGGTTTCATTCTTATTCTTCCCTCCTATTATTATTTATTCTTCCTTCCACTTCCCCATTCATTTTATTTCTAGTCTCTCCTTCCATTGGTTTCTAGTCATTCCTCTATTTTTTTCTAGTCTTTCCTTTCATTATTTTCCTAGTCTCTTCCTTATTATTTCTTCTAGTTCTTCTTCCATTATTATTTCTTTCTAGTTCTACCTCATTCCATTATTTTAGTTCTTCTGCCATTATTTCTTCTAGTCTCTTCCTTTCCATTGGTTTTTCTAGTTCTTCTTTCCATTGGTTTTTAGTTCTATTTTTTCCTAGTTCTTTTCCTCTTTCTATTTTTCTCCCTTTCCATTGTTTCTTCTAGTTCTTCCTTCATTATTTCCTTTTTCTTCCTTTCCATTGGTTTCTTATATTTTTCTCCCATTCATTATTTCTTCTAGTTCTTCCTTTAATTATTTCTTCTAGTTTTCTTCCTTATTATCCTATTCCTCTCCCATTCTTTCCTAGTTTCTACCATTATTTCTTCGGTCTCTCTTCTAGTCTCTTTCCATTGGTTTCTCTTCTAGTTCTCTTTCCATTGTTTCTAGTTCTTCCTTATTGTTTCTAGTCTCTTCCTTTCCATTGGCTCTTCTAGTTCTTCCTTTCCATTGTTTTTCTGTCTTCCTTTCCATTGTTTTCCTTCTTTATTCCCTCCATTTCCATTATTTCTTCTGTTCTTTCCGATTATTTCTAGTTCCTTCTCTACTTATTTCTTCTAGTTCTCCTCTTCCATTGGTTTCCTTCTAGTCTCTTCCTTTCCATTGGTTTCTTCCTAGTCTCTTCCATTCATTGTTTTCTTTCCTTCTAGTCTCTTCCTCCATCATTTCTTCCTAGTCTCTCTCATTGGTTTCCTTCTAGTTCTCCTCCATTATTTCTTCCTAATCTCTTCCTTTGCATTATTTCTTCCTAGTTCTTCCTCATTATTTCTAGTCTCTTCTTCTTCCATTATTTCTTCTAGTTCTTCCTTCCATTATTTCTTCTAGTTCTTCCTTTCCATTGTTCTTCTAGTTCTTCCTTTCATTATTTCTTCTAGTTCTTCTTCCATTATTTCTTCTAGTTCTTCTTTCATTATTTCTTCTAGTTCTTCTTTCCATTATTTCTTAGTCTCTTCTTTCGATTATTTCTTCTAGTTCTTCTTTCCATTATTTCTTCTAGTTCTTCTTTCATTATTTCTTCTAGTTCTTCCTTCCATTATTTCTTCTAGTTCTTCCTTTCCATTATTTCTTCTAGTTCTTCTTTCCATTATTTCTTCTAGTTCTTCTTTCCATTATTTCTTCTAGTTCTTCTTTCCATTATTTCTAGTTTCCTTTCATTATTTCTTCTAGTTCTTCTTTCCATTATTTCTTCCTAGTCTCTTCTTTCCATTATTTCTTCTAGTTCTTCCTTCCATTATTTCTTCTAGTTCTTCTTCCATTATTTCTTCTAGTCTCTTCTTCATTATTTCTTCTAGTTCTTCTTCCATTATTTCTTCTAGTTCTTCTTTCCATTATTTCTTCTAGTTCTTCCTTTCCATTATTTCTTCTAGTTCTTCCTTTCCATTATTTCTTCTAGTTCTTCTTTCATTATTCTTCTAGTTCTTCTTTCATTATTTCTTCTAGTTCTTCTTCATTATTTCTTGTTCTTCTTTCCATTATTTCTTCTAGTTCTTCTTTCATTTCTTCTAGTTCTTCTTTCCATTATTTCTTCCTAGTCTCTTCCATTATTTCTTCTAGTTCTTCTTCCATTATTTCTTCTAGTTCTCTTCATTATTTCTTCTAGTCTCTTCTTTCATTATTTCTAGTCTTCCATTATTCTTCTAGTTCTTCTCCATTCTTCTAGTTCTTCTTCCATTATTTCTTCTAGTCCTTCCTTCCATTATTTCTTCTAGTCCTTCCTTCCATCATTTCTTCTAGTCCTTCTTCGATTATTTCTTCTAGTTCTTCTTCCATTATTTCTTCTAGTTCTTCCTTCCATTATTTCTTCTAGTTCTTCTTTCATTATTTCTTCTAGTTCTTCTTTCCATTATTTCTTCTAGTTCTTCTTTCCATTATTTCTTCTAGTTCTTCTTCCATTATTTCTTCTAGTTCTTCTTTCCATTATTTCTTCTAGTTCTTCCTTTCCATTATTTCTTCTAGTTCTTCTTTCCATTATTTCTAGTTCTTCTTCCATTATTTCTTCTAGTTCTTCTCTTCATTATTTCTTCCTAGTTCTTCTTTCATTATTTCTTCTAGTTCTTCTTTCCATTATTTCTTCTAGTTCTTCTTTCCATTATTTCTTCTAGTTCTTCTTTCATTATTTCTTCTAGTTCTTCTTTCATTATTTCTTCTAGTCTCTTCTTTCCATTATTTCTTCTAGTCTCTTCTTCCATTATTTCTTCTAGTCTCTTCCTTCCATTATTTCTTCTAGTCTCTTCTTTCATTATTTCTTCTAGTTCTTCTTTCCATTATTTCTTCCTAGTTCTCCTCATTTCTATTTTCCCATCTTTCCATTATTATCCCCTAGTCCTCCCTTATTATTCCTAGTCTTCCCTCCATCCTTCTCCCATTTCCCTTCCCTCCATCATTCTCCTTCCTCCCTATCATTCTCCTAGTCCTCCCTCCATCATTTTCTTCCTATCCTCCTTCATCATTCTCCTAGTCCTCCCTCCATCATTCTCCCAGTCCTCCCTCCATCATTCTTCTAGTCTCTTATTATTTTTCTTCCTTATCTCTTCCTTCCATTATTTTCCTAGTCTCCTTCCTTTCCATTGCCTTCCTTAGTTTTCCTTCCCTTCATTATTTTCTCCCAGTTCTCCTATTGGTTTTCCTTATTTTTCTTTCCATTATTTCTTCTAGTTTTCCTCTTCCATTATTTCTCCTAGTTCTCTTTTATTATTTTCTAGTTCCCCTTCTCATTATTTCTCCTAGTTCTCTTCTATTATTTCTTCTAGTTCTTCATTGTTTCTTCTAGTTCTTCCTTTCCATTATTTCTTCTAGTTCTTCTTTCCATTATTTCTTAGTTCTTCCTTTCCATTATTTCTTCTAGTTCTTCTTCCATTATTTCTTCTAGTTCTTCCTTTCCATTATTTCTTCTAGTTCTTCTTTCCATTATTTCTTCTAGTTCTTCTTTCCATTATTTCTTCTAGTTCTTCTTTCCATTATTTCTTCTAGTTCTTCTTTCATTATTTCTTCTAGTTCTTCTTTCCATTATTTCTTCTAGTTCTTCTTCATTATTTCTTCTAGTTCTTCCTTTCCATTATTTCTTCTAGTTCTTCCTTTCATTATTTCTTCTAGTTCTTCCTTTCCATTATTTCTTCTAGTTCTTCCTTTCCATTATTTCTTCTAGTCTCTTCCTTTCCATTATTTCTTCTAGTTCTTCTTCATTATTTCTTCTAGTTCTTCTTTCATTATTTCTTTCTAGTCTCTTCTTTCCATTATTTCTTCTAGTTCTTCTTTCATTATTTTTCTGTCTCTTCTTCCATTGTTTCCTTCTAGTTCTTCCTCCATTGGTTCTTCTAGTTCTTCTTTCCATTATTTCCTTCTAGTCTCTCCTTTCCATTATTTCTTCTAGTTCTTCTCTCATTATTTCCGCTTAGTATCTCTTTCCATTGCTTCTTCTAGTTCTTCCTTTCTATTGGTTTTTGTGTTTCTTTATTCTTTTGGTAGTTTTCTCTTTCCATTATTTCTTCTTGTTCTTCTTTCCATTATTTCTTCTAGTTCCTTCCTCATATTTCTAGTCTCTTCTTTCCATTATTTCCTTCTAGTTCTCTTCATTATTTCTTCTAGTTCTTCTTTCCATTGTTTCTCTCTCTTCTATTGTTTCCTAGTTCTTCTTTCCATTATTCCTAGTCTCTTCCTTCCATTGCCTTCTCTTTTTTCTTCATTGTTTCCTTCCTAGTCTCTTCTCTCCATTGGCCTTCTAGTCTCTTCCCATTATTTCTTCTAGTTCTTCCTTTCCATTGTTTCTTCTAGTCTCTTCCTTTCCATTGGTTTCTTCCTAGTTCTTCCTTTCATTGGTTTCTTCTAGTCTTCCTTCCATTGTCTTTCCTAGTCTCTTCCTTTCCATTATTTAGTTCTTCCTTGTATTGTTTTTCTAGTTTCTCCTTTTTCATTATTATTCTAGTTCTTCCTTTCCATTGGTTTCTTCTAGTTCTTTTTTTTATTCAGTCTTTCATTATTTCTAGTTTCTTTCTCTTTCCATTGGTTTCCTTTCTAGTTCCTTCCCTTTCCATCATTCTTCTAGTCCTCCCTCCATCATTCTTCTAGTCCTCCCTCCATCATTCTCCTAGTCCTCCCTCCATCATTCTCCTAGTCCTCCCTTTCATCATTTCCTCGCCCTAGTATTTCTCCATCATTCTCTTCTAGTCTCTTCTCTCATTATTTCCTCTAGTTCTTCCTTCCATTGGTTTTCTTCTAGTCTCCTTCTTCTGTCATTTCTTCTAGTTTCTTCATTATTTCTAGTTCTTCTTCCATTTATTTCTTCCTAGTTCTTCCCTTCCATTGTTTCTAGTCTCTTCCTTTCCATTGTTTTTATAGTCTCTTTCCTTTGTCCTTCCTAGTTTCTTCTTTCATTGGTTTCTAGTTCTCCTTTCCATTATTTTCCTTCTAGTTCTTTTCGTTATTATTTCCTTCTAGTTCTTCCTTCCTTCATTTCTCTCTAGTTTCCTTCTCTATCATTTCTTCTAGTCTCTTCCTTTCCATTATTTCTTTCCTAGTTCTTCTCATTGGTCCATTAGTTCTTCTAGTTCTGTTTTCTCTATTTTTCTAGTTCCTTCCTTTCATTGTTTTCTAGTTTCCATTGCCTTTCCATTGGTTTCTTTCTAGTTCTCTCTTCTCTAGTCTTCTCATTCATTGTTTTGTTTCCTTTCCATTGCCTTTCTAGTTCCTTCTCTTTCATTGCTTCTTCTAGTTCTTTCTTCCATTTTCTTTCTAGTTCTTCCTTTCATTGGTTTCTTCTAGTTCTTCCTTTCCATTGGTTCTTCCTAGTTCTTCTCATTATTTCTAGTTCTTCCTCTTCCATTGTTTCTTCTAGTTCTTCTTTATTTCTTCTTCCTTCCTTCATTATTTCTTTCTAGTTCTTCCTTTCCATTGGTTCTTCTAGTCTCTTCCTTTCCATTGGTTTCCTTCTAGTTCTCCTTCCATTGGTTTCTTCCTAGTTCTTTCCATTATTTCTTCTAGTTCTTCTTTTCATTTTTCTTCTCGTTCTTCCTCATTGGTTCTTCTAGTTCTTCCTTTCCATTTGGTTTTTCTTGTAGTTCTTCCTTATTTTTCTTCTAGTTCTTCTTCATTATTTCTTCTAGTTCTTCCTTTCCATTATTTCTTCTAGTCTTCCTTTCCATTGGTTTCTTCTAGTTCTTCCTTTCCATTATCTTCTAGTTCTTCCCTTCCATTATTTTTCTAGTCCTTCCTTTTCATTTCTCTAGTCTCTCCCTTCCATTTGGTTTCCCAGTTCTTCCTTTGATTATTTCTCCTAGTCCTTCCTCCATTATTTCCTAGTCCTCCCTCCATCATTCTCCTAGTTTCATCATTCTTCTAGTTCTCCCTCATTTATTTCTTCTTTCTTCCATTTCTTTCTTTCTTCTTGTTTCTTCTTTCTTTCATTATTTCCTTCTAGTCTTTCCTTCGCATTGTTTCTTCTAGTTCCTTCCTTTCCATTATTTCTCTAGTTCTTCCTTTCTTTGGTTTTGTTAGTTATTTTTCTAGTTCTTCTTTCCATTGTTTCTTCTAGTTCTTCTCTTTTTTTCCTTTTGTTCTTTCCTTCTTATTTCTAGTTCTTCTTTCATTGTTTCTTCTAGTTCTCTTTCCATTGGTTTCTTCTAGTCTCTTCCTTTCATTATTTCCTAGTCTCTTCCTTTCCATTATTTCTAGTTCCTTCTCTCCATTTTTCTTCTAGTCTCTTCCTTTCCATTGGTTTTCTAGTTTCTTCTCATTATTTTTCTAGTTCTTCCTTTCCATTATTTCTTCTTTGAGTTCTTTCTTTCCATTATTTCTCTAGTTCTCCTTTCCATTGCCTTCTAGTTCCTTTTCCATTATTTCTTTTAGTTCTTCCTTTCCATTATTTCTTCTAGTTTCTCTTCATTGTTTCTTCTAGTTCTTCTGTTCATTTGGTTTCTTCTAGTTCTCTTCCTTTCCATTATTTCTTCTAGTTCTTCATTATTTCCTTTCTAGTCTCTTCCTTTCCATTTGGTTTCCTTTCCTAGTTCTTCCTTCCATTATTTCTAGTCCCACCCTTTCCATTATTTCTTCTAGTTCTTCCTTTCCATTATTTCTTCTAGTTCTTCCTTTCCATTATTTCTAGTCTCTTCTTTTCATTGTTATCTTGTAGTTCTTCCTTCATTGGTTTCTTTTCTAGTTCCTTCCATTGTTTCTTCTCTTTCCATTATTTCTAGTCTCTTTTTCCATTATTTCTTCTAGTCTCTTTCCTTTCCATTGTTTCTTCTAGTCTCTTCTTTCATTGGTTTTCGTTTGTTTTTCTATCATTTCTTTTCTAGTCTCTTCCTTTCATTAGTTCTTCTTTGCTTCCTTTCCATTATTTCTTTCTAGTTCTTCTTTCCATTATTTCTTCCTAGTTCTCTTCCATTATTTCTTCTAGTTCTTCTTTCCATTGGTTTCCTTCTAGTGTCTTCCTTTCCATTGCTTTCTTTGTCTTTCCTTTCCATTTCTTCTAGTTCTTCCTTTAATTATTTCTTCTTTGTTCTTCTTTCCATTGGTTTCTTCTAGTTCTTCTTTCATTTCTTCTAGTTCTTCATTATTTTTCCTAGTTTTCCTTTCATTATTTCTTCTAGTCTCTTCTCATTATTTTCCTTTAGTTCTTCCTTTCCATTGGTTTCTTCCTAGTTCTCCATTATTTCTTCTAGTTCTTCCTTTCCATTATTTCTTCTAGTTCTTTCCTTTTCATTATTTCCTAGTTCTCTTTCCATTATTTCTTCTAGTCTCTTCTTTCCATTATTTCTTCTAGTCTCTTCCTCATTTCTTCTAGTCTCTTCTTTCCATTATTTCTTCTAGTCTCCTTCCTCATTGTTTCTCCTAGTCTTCGCCATTGTTCCTAGTCCTCCCTCCATCATTCTCCTAGTCCTTCTCCATCATTCTTCTAGTCCTCCTCCATTGCCTTTTTTGCTCCTTCAGTCCTCCCTCCATCATTCTTTCCTAGTCCTTCATTCATTGGTTTCTTCTAGTATTTCCTTTCCATTGTTTCTTCTAGTCTCTTCCTTTATTATTTTTCTTTAGTTCTTTCCATTGTTTTTCCTTACTAGTTCTTCCTTTCCATTTTTCCTTCCTAGTTCTTCATTATTTCCTTCTTTAGTTCTCTTCCATTGGTTTCTTCTAGTTCTTCTCCATTATTTCTTCTTGTCTCTTCATTATTTTCTAGTTCTTCTCATTGGTTTCTAGTCTCTCTTTCCATCATTTCTTCTAGTTCTTTCCATTATTTCCTAGTTCTCTCTCATTGGTTTTCTAGTCTCTTCTTTCCATTGCCTCTTCTAGTCTCTTTACTTATTTCTTCGAGTTCCTTTCCATTATTTCTTCCTAGTTCTTCGATTATTTCCTTCTAGTCTTCCTTCCATTATTTCTTCTAGTTCTCTTCTATTATTTCTTCGAGTTTTCTTCATTGTTTCTTTCTAGTTCTTCATTGGTTTGTTCCTTCTTTCCATTGGTTTCTTCTAGTTCTTTCTTTCTATTATTTCTAGTTCTTCCTTCCATTGTTTCCTTCTAAGTTCTTCCTTTCATTATTTCTTCTAGTTCTTCCTTTCCATTATTTCTTCTAGTCCTTTCTCATTGTTTCTAGTCTCTTTCCACGCGATTTCCCAGTCTCCTCATTCATTTCTTCTAGTCTTCCTTTCCATTATTTCTAGTTCTCTCGATTATAGTTCTCTTCCATTTATTCCTTCCAGTTCTTCTCCCAGTTCCCTCCTAGTCTCTTCCTCCTCCATCATTCTCCTAGTCCTCCCTTCCATTGGTTCCCTAGTCCTCCCACCATCATTCTCCCAGTCCTCCTTCATTATTCTCCTAGTTCTTCTTCATTATTTCTGTTCTTCTTTCCATTATTTCTTCTAGTTCTTCTTTCCATTATTTCTTCTAGTTCTTCTTTCCATTATTTCTTCTAGTTCTTCCTTTCCATTATTTCTTAGTTCTTCCTTTCCATTATTTCTTCTAGTTCTTCTTTCCATTATTTCTTCGTTCTTCCTTTCCATTATTTTCTAGTCTCTTCTTTCATTATTTCTTCTAGTTCTTCTTTCCATTATTTCTTCCTAGTTCTTCTTCTATTATTTCTTCTAGTCTCTTCTTCATTATTTCTTCTTAGTTCTCTTCCATTATTTCTTCTAGTCTCTTCCTTCCATTATTTCTTCTAGTCTCTTCCTTTCCATTATTTCTTCTAGTCTCTTCTCATTCGCTTTTATTTCTTCTCTATCATTTCTTCTAGTTCTCTTCTATTATTTCTTCTAGTTCTTCCTTCGATTATTTCTTCTAGTCTCTTCCTTTCCATTATTTCTTCTAGTCTCTTCATTATTTCTTCCTAGTTCTCTTCCATTATTTTCTTAGTCTCTTCTTCCATTATTTCTTCTAGTTCTTCCTTCTATTATTTTCTTCTAGTTCTTCATTATTCTTCTAGTCTCTTCTTCTATTATTTCTTCTTAGTCTCTTCTATTTCTTCTAGTTCTTCCATTATTTCTTCTAGTCTCTTCCTTTCCATTATTTCTTCTAGTTCTTCTTCCATTATTTCTTCTAGTTCTTCTTTCCATTATTTCTTCTAGTCTCTTCTTCATTATTTCTTCTAGTTCTTCTTTCCATTATTTCTTCTAGTTCTCTTTCCATTATTTCTTTCTAGTTCTTCTTCCATTATTTCTTCTAGTCTCTTCTTTCATTATTTCTTCTAGTCTCTTCCTTTCCATTATTTCTTCCTAGTTCTTCTTCCATTATTTCTTCTAGTTCTTCCTTTCATTATTGTTCTTCTTTCATTATTTCTAGTTCTTCTTCCATTATTTCTTCTAGTTCTTCCATTATTTCTTGTCTTCTTTCCATTATTTCTTCTAGTTCTTCTTCATTATTTCTTCGTCTTTCTTTCCGATTATTTCTTCTAGTTCTTCTTCCATTATTTCTTCTAGTTCTTCTTTCCATTATTTCTTCTTAGTCTCTTCTTTCTTCGATTATTTCTTTCTAGTCTCTTCCTTCATTATTTCTCTTAGTTCTTCTTTCATTATTTCTTCTAGTTCTTCCTTCCATTATTTCTTCTAGTTCTTCTTTCCATTATTTCTTCTAGTTCTTCCTTCATTATTTCTTCTAGTCTTTCTTTCATTATTTCTTCTTAGTTCTTCCTTTCATTATTTCTTCTAGTTCTTCTTTCATTATTTCTTCTAGTCTCTTCTTTCCATTATTTCTTCTAGTCTTCTTCCATTATTTCTTCTAGTCTCCTTCATTATTTCTTCCTAGTTCTTCCTTCCATTATTTCTTCTAGTCTCTTCTTTCATTATTTCTTCTAGTCTCTTCCTTTCCATTATTTCTAGTTCTTCTTTCCATTATTTCTTCTGTCTCTTCTTTCCATTATTTCTTCTAGTTCTTCCTTTCCATTATTTCTTCTAGTCTCTTCTTCTATTTTTCCTAGTTCTTCTTCCATTATTTCTTCTAGTTCTCTTTCCATTATTTCTTCGTTCTTCTTCCATTATTTCCTAGTTCTTCTTCATTATTTCTTCTAGTTCTTCTTTCTATTATTTCTTCTAGTTCTTCCATTATTTCTTCTGTCTCTTCTTTCCATTATTTCTTCTAGTTCTTCCTTTCATTATTTCTTCTAGTTCTTCCTTTCATTATTTCTTCTAGTTCTTCCTTCCATTATTTCTTCTAGTTCTTCTTTCATTATTTCTTCTGTCTCTTCCTTCTATTATTTCTTCTAGTTCTTCTATTATTTCTTCTAGTCTCTTCATTATTTCTTCTAGTTCTTCTCTATTATTTCTTCTAGTTCTTCTTCCATTATTTCTTCTAGTTCTTCTTTCCATTATTTCTTCTAGTTCTTCTTCATTATTTTGTTTCTTCCTACCATTTATTTCTTCTAGTTCTTCCTTTCATTATTTTTCCTTGCTTTCTTCTTTCCATTGGTTTCTAGCTCTTCTTTCCATTTTTCCTAGTTCTTCCTTTCCATTTGTTTCCTAGTTCTCCTCTTCCATTATTTCTTCTAGTTCTTCCTTTCTATTATTTCTAGTTTTTCCTTTCCATTGGTTTCTCGAGTTCTTCGACTATTCCTTCTAGTTCTTCCTTTCCATTATTTCTTCCTTTTCTTTTTTCCATTATTTGGTTCTTTGTTCTTTCCATTATTTCCTTCTAGTTCCTTCCTCCATCATTTCTTCTAGTCCTCCTTCCATTGTTTCTTCTAGTCCTCCCTTTCCATCATTTTTAGTTCTCCTTTCCATCATTCTCTTCTATTCCTCCCTTATCATTCTTGTCTCTTCTACGTATCATTCTCCTAGTCCTCCTGTATCATTCTAGTTCTTCCTCCATCATTCTCCCTAGTCTCTTCTCTCCATCATTTCCAGTTTCCTCCATCATTTCTAGTTCCTCTCTTCCATTATCCTTCCTAGTTCTTCGCATCATTCTCTAGTCCTCCCTTTCATTTTCTCCTAGTTCTCCGTCCATCATTTTTTCTAGTTCCTTCTATCATTTCTAGTCCTCCTCTATCATTCTAGTTCTCCTTCATCATTCTCCTAGTCCTCCCTCCATTATTTCTCCTAGTCTCTTCCTTTCCATTGGTTTTTCTAGTTCTTTCATTGTTTCTAGTTCCTTTCCATTGTTTCTTCCTAGTCTCCTCCATTATTTCTTTCCTAGTTCTCCTATCCATTTTTCTAGTTCTCTCTTCTATTGCTTCTAGTCTCTTCCCTTTCCATTGGTTTCTTTCTAGTTCTCCTCCATTATTCTCTAGTTCTTCCCTTTCCATTATTTCCTAGTTCTCCTCTCCATTATTTTTCCTAGTCTTTCCGCGCATTATTTCATAGTATAGTTCCTTTCCATTATTTTTCTAGTTCTTCCTTTCCATTGGTTTTTCTCTGTCCTTTCCATTGGCTTCCTTCTAGTCTCTTCCTTTTCCATTGGTTTCTTCTAGTTCTTCTTCATTATTTCCGTTTAGTATTTCCTTTCCATTATTTCTTCTAGTCCTTCCTTTATCATTTCTTCCTAGTCTCTTCTTCCATTTATTTTCCTTTGCACTAGTCTCCTTCCTCTATTTCCTTCCCAGTCCTCCTCATTATTTCTTCTAGTCCTTCCTTTCCATTGTTTCCTTCTAGTCCTCCTTTCCATCATTTCTCCTAGTCCTTTCCCTCCATTATTTCTCTAGTCTTCATTGTTTTCTTCTAGTCTCCTTCTTTCCATTATTTTTACTAGTTCTTTCCTTTCATTTTTTCTTCTAGTTCCTTTTATTTCTTCTAGTCTCTTCCTCATATTTCTTAGTTCTTCCTTCCATTATTTTTGCATTAGTTCCTTTCCATTGTTTCTTCTAGTCTCTTCTTTCATTATTTCTTCTAGTTCTTCTTTCCATTATTTCTTCTAGTTCTTCTTTCCATTATTTCTTCTTAGTTCTTCCTTCCATTATTTCTGTCTCTTCCATCATTTCTTCTAGTTCTTCTTCCATTATTTCTTTAGTCTCTTCTTTCATTATTTCTTCTAGTCTCTTTCCATTATTCTTCTAGTCTCTTCCATCATTTCTTCTAGTTCTTCTTCGATTATTTCTTCTAGTTCTCCTTCCATTATTTCTTCTAGTTCTTCCTTTCATCATTTCTTCAGTTCTTCCTTCCATTATTTCTTCTAGTTCTTCTTCTATTATTTCTTCTAGTTCTTCTCTATCATTTCTTCTAGTCTCTTCCTTTCCATTATTTCTTCTAGTCTCTTCCTTTCCATTATTTCTTCTAGTCTCTTCTCTCCATCATTTCTTCCTAGTCTCTTCCTTCTATTATTCTTCTAGTTCTTCCTTTCCATTATTTCTCTAGTTCTTCCTTTCCATTATTTCTTCTAGTCTCTTCTTTCCATTATTTCTAGTCTCTTCTTTCCATTATTCTTCTAGTTCTTCTTTCATTATTTCTTGTTCTTCTTTCCATTATTTCTTCTAGTTCTTCTTTCCATTATTTCTTCTTAGTCTCTTCCTTTCATTATTTCTTCTAGTCTCTTCTTTCCATTATTTCTTCTAGTTCTTCTTCATTATTTCTTCTAGTTCTTCTTCCATTATTTCTTCTAGTTCTTCTTCCATTATTTCTTCTAGTCTCTTCTTCCATTATTTTTCTTCTAGTTCTTCCTTTCCATTATTTCTTCTAGTCTCTTCTTTCCATTATTTCTTAGTTCTTCCTTTCCATTATTTCTTCTAGTCTCTTCTTCATTATTTTCTAGTTCTTCTTTCCATTATTTCTTCTAGTCTCTTCCATTATTTCTTCAGTTCTTCTTTCGATTATTTCTTCTAGTCTCTTCCTTCCATTATTTCTTCTTCTAGTTCTTCTTCATTATTTCTTTGTATCTTCTTTCCATTATTTCTTCTAGTTCTTCATTATTTCTTCTAGTTCTTCTTCCATTATTTCTTCTAGTTTCTTCTTTCCATTATTTCTTCTCTAGTTCTTCCTTCCATTATTTCTTCTAGTTCTTCTTCCATTATTTCTTAGTCTCTTCCTTCATTATTTCTTCTAGTTCTTCCTTCATTATTTCTTCTTCTTCATTATTTCTTCTAGTTCTTCCTTTCCATTGTTTCTTCTAGTTCTTCCTTTCCATTATTTCTTCTAGTCTCTTCCTCATTATTTCTTCCTAGTTCTTCCTTTCCATTATTTCTTTCTAGTTCTTCCTTTCCATTATTTCTTCTAGTCTCTTCCTTTCTATTATTTCTTCTAGTTCTTCCTTTCATTATTTCTTCTAGTCTCTTCTTTCCATTATTTTCTTCTAGTTCTTCTTTCCATTATTTCCTTCTAGTTCTTCTTCTATTATTTCTTCTAGTCTCTTCTATTATTTCTTCTAGTCTCTTCCTTTCCATTATTATCTTCGAGTTCTCTCTTTCCATTATTTCTTCTAGGTTCTTCTTTTGATTATTTCTTCTGTTCTCTTTCCATTATTTCTAGTTCTTCATTCCATTGGTTTCTTCTAGTTCTTCTCATTATTTCTTCTAGTTCTTCCTTTCCATTGTTTCTTCTAGTCTCTTCCTCTATCTATTTCTTCCTAGTTCTCCTTTCCATTGCCTTCTTCTAGTTCCCTTCTTTCCATTGGTTTTTAGTTCTTCCTTCCATTGGTTTTTCCTAGTTTCTCTCATTATTTCTTCTAGTCCTTCCTTCCATCATTCTCTAGTCTCCTTCCATTATTTCCCTAGATTCTCCATCTCTTTTTCTCTCCTAGTCCACTCCTTTCCATCATTTTTCCTTCTGTCTCCTCCATTATTTCTTCTAGTCTCTTCCTTTCTATTGCTTCCTTCTAGTTCTCTCCCTTTAATTATCCTTCTCTTTCCTTCCTTTCCATTGGTTTTCTTCTTTAGTTCTTCCTACCATTTGTTTCTTTCTAGTTCTTCCTTTCCATTGTTTCCTTTCTAGTTCTTCTTTCCATTGTTCTAGTTCTTTCCTTTCCATTGTTTCTGTTCTTTCTTCATTTTTCTTCAGTTCTTCTTTCCATTGTTTCCTTTCCTAGTCTCTCCCTTTATCATTTTAGTTCTCTCCATCATTCTTCTAGTCCTCCCTCCATCATTCTCCTAGTCCTCCTTCCATTATTGTTCTTCCTCCTCCATCATTTCTTCCTAGTCCTATCTCCATCATTTCCTAGTCCTTCTCCATTATTTCCTTCCTAGTCCTTCCTTTCCATCCTTTCTCCTAGTTCTCCCTCCATCATTTCTTCTAGTCCTTTAATTATTTCTTCCTAGTCTTCTTTCCTTCCATTTCTTCGAGTCTCTTCTTCATTATTTCCTTCTAGTCCTTTCCATTGGTTTCCTTTCCTAGTCCTTCCATTCCATTTCTTCTAGTTCTCCTTTCTTCTGATTATTTTTTAGTTCTCTTCCATTATTTCCTAGTCTCTTCCTTCCATTACTTCTTCTAGTTCTCTTCCTTAGTTCTCTTTCCATTATTCTTCTTCTAGTTCTCTTCATTATTTCTTCTAGTTCTTCTTCATTATTTCTTCTAGTCTCTTCTTTCCATTATTTCTTCTAGTTCTTCTTTCATTTCTTCTAGTTCTTCTTTCCATTATTCTTCTAGTCTCTTCCTTCCATTATCTTCCTGTTTCTTCTTTCATTATTTCTTCTAGTTCTTCTTCCATTATTTCTTCTAGTCTCTTCTTCATTATTTCTTCTAGTTCTTCTCCATTATTTCTTCTAGTCTCTTCCTTCCATTATTTCTTCTAGTTCTTCCTATCATTTCTTTCTAGTTCTTCCTTTCCATTATTTCTTCTAGTCTCTTCTTTCATTATTTCTTCTAGTTCTTTCTTTCCATTATTTCTTCTAGTTCTTCTTTCATTATTTCCTAGTTCTTCTCTTCATTATTTCTTCTAGTCTCTTCCTTTCCATTATTTCTTCTAGTTCTTCTTTCCATTATTTCTTCTAGTCTCTTCCTTCCATTATTTCTTCTAGTTCTCTTCCATTATTTCTTCTAGTCTCTTCCTTTCCATTATTTCTTCTAGTCTCTTCTTTCCATTATTTCTTCTAGTTCTTCTTCCATTATTTCTTCTAGTTCTTCTTTCCATTATTTCTTCTAGTTCTTCTTTCATTATTTCTTCTAGTCTCTTCCTTCATTATTTCTTCTAGTCTCTTCTTCATTATTTCTTCCTAGTCTCTTCTTTCATTATTTCTTCTAGTTCTTCCTTCATTATTTCTTCCTAGTTCTTCTTCATTATTTCTTCTGTTCTTCTCATTATTTCTCTAGTTCCTTCTCATTATTTCTTCTAGTTCTTCCTTTCCATTATTTCTTCTAGTTCTTCTTTCCATTATTTCTTCTAGTTCTTCTTCATTATTTCTTCTAGTTCTCTTCCATTATTTCTTCTAGTCTCTTCCTTTCCATTATTTCTTCTAGTTCTTCTTTCCATTATTTCTTCTAGTTCTTCCTTCATTATTTCTTCTTTAGTCTCTTCTTTCCATTATTTCTTCTAGTTCTTCTTTCCATTATTTCTTCTAGTTCTTCCTTCCATTATTTCTTCTAGTCTCTTTCATTATTTCTTCTAGTCTCTTCCTTTCCATTATTTCTTCTAGTTCCTTCCTTCCATTATTTCTTCTAGTTCTTCTTTCCATTATTTCTTCCTAGTTCTTCCTTCATTATTTCTTCTAGTTCTTCCTTCCATTATTTCTTCTAGTCTCTTCTTCCATTATTTCTTCTAGTTCTTCTTTCGATTATTTCTTCTAGTCTCTTCTTTCATTATTTCTTCTAGTTCTTCCTTCCATTATTTCTTCTAGTTCTTCCTTCATTATTTCTTCTAGTCTCTTCCTTCCATTATTTCTTCTAGTTCTTCTTTCCATTATTTCTTGTTCTTCTTCGATTATTTCTTCTAGTTCTTCTTCCATTATTTCTCTAGTCTCCCTTTCCATCATTTCCTTCCTAGTCCTCCTCCATCATTTCCTTCCTAGTCCTCCATTATTCTAGTCCTCCCTCCATCATTCTCCTAGTCTTCTCCATCCTTCTCCCAGTTCTCCCTCCATCATTCTCCTAGTCCTCCTCCATCATTCTCCTAGTCCTCCTCCATCATTCTCCCAGTCCTCCTCCATCATTCTCCCTAGTCCTCCCTCCATCATTCCTTCCTAGTTCTTCATTATTTCTTGTTCTTTTCCTCATTTCTTCTAGTTCTTCCTTTTCCATTATTTCTTCTAGTTCTTCCTTTCCATTGTTTCTTCGGTTCTTCTCCTTCCCATTATTCTCCTAGTCCTCCATCATTTCTTCTAGTCCTCCCTGTATCATTCTAGTTCTCCTTCTATCATTTCCTAGTCTCTCTCTATCATTTCCTAGTCCTTCCTCCATCATTCTCCCTAGTCCTTCCATTATTTTTCTAGTCTCTTCCTTCTCATTATTTCTTCTTAGTCTCTTCTTTCCATTATTTCTTCTAGTCCTTCTCATTATTTCTTCTAGTTCTTCCTTCCATTATTTCTTCTAGTTCTTCTTCCATTATTTCTTCTAGTTCTTCTTCCATTATTTCTTCTAGTTCTCCTTCCATTATTTCTTCTAGTTCTTCTTTCCATTATTCTTCTAGTTCTCTCCTTCCATTATTTCTTCTAGTTCTTCTTCCATTATTTCTTCTAGTCTCTTCCTTCCATTATTTCTTCTAGTTCTTCCTTTCCATTATTTCTTCTAGTCTCTTCCTTCATTATTCTTCTAGTTCTTCCTTTCCATTATTTCTTCTAGTCTCTTCTTCCATTATTTCTTCTAGTTCTTCCTTCCATTATTTCTTCTAGTCTCTTCCTTCCATTATTTCTTCTAGTTCTTCCTTCATTATTTCTTCTAGTTCTTCTTTCCATTATTTCTTCTAGTTCTTCCTTCCATTATTTCTTCTAGTTCTTCCTTCCATTATTTCTTCTAGTCCTTCTTTCATTATTTCTTCTAGTCTCTTCCATTATTCTTCTAGTCTCTTCTTCCATTATTTCTTCTTAGTTCTTCCTCTATCATTCTTCTAGTTCTTCCTTTCCATTATTTCTTCTAGTTCTTCCTTCCATTATTTCTTCCTAGTTCTTCCTTTCCATTATTTCTTCCTAGTTCTTCCTTCCATTATTTCTTCTAGTTCTTCCTTCCATTATTTCTTCTAGTCTCTTCTTCCATTATTCTTCTAGTTCTTCCTTCCATTATTTCTTCTAGTTCTTCCTCATTATTCTTCTAGTTCTTCCTTTCATTATTTCTCTAGTCTCTTCCTCCATTATTTCTTCTAGTTCTTCCTTTCCATTATTTCTCCTAGTCCTCCTTCCATTATTTCTTCCTAGTTCTTCCTTCCATTATTTCTTCTAGTTCTTCCTTCCATTATTTCTTCTGAGTCTCTTCATTATTTCTTCTAGTTCTTCTTCCATTATTTCTTCTAGTTCTTCTTTCCATTATTTCTTCTAGTCTTCTCTTCATTATTTCTTCTAGTCTTCCTTCCATTATTTCTAGTTCTTCCTTCATTATTTCTTCTAGTCTTCCTTCCATTATTTCTTCTAGTCTCTTCTTCATTCTAGTTCTTCCTTCGATTCTTTCTCCTTCTCATTATTTCTTCTAGTCCTTCTTCCATTATTTCCTAGTCCTTCTTCCATTATTCTTCTAGTCTTTCTTCCATCATTCTCCTAGTTCTTCCTTCCATTATTCTTCTAGTCTCTCCTTCCATTATTCTTCTAGTCTCTCCTTCCATTATTTCTTCGAGTTCTTCTTTCATTATTTCTTCTAGTTCTTCCTCCATTATTTCTTCTAGTCCTCTTCATCATTTCTTAGTCTTCCTTCCATTATTCTCTAGTCCTTCCTCCATTATTCTTCTAGTCCTTCCTTCCATTATTCTTCTAGTCCTCCTTCATTATTCATTCTAGTCCTCCCTCCATCATTCTCCTAGTCCTCCCTCCATCATTCTCTAGTCCTCCTCTATCATTCTCTATTCCTCCCTCATCATTTCTCCCTAGTCCTTGCAGTTCCATTGTTCTCTAGTCCTCCCCATTATTCTCCTAGTCCTTCCTCTTCATTCTCCTAGTCTACAGTCCTTTATCATTCTCCAGTTCCCTCCATCATTCTCCTAGTCCACCTCCATTGGTTTTTCTCCTTGTTCTCCCTCCATCATTTTCTCTTCTTAGTCCTCCATCCATTGTTCTCCTAGTTCTCCTCATTATCATTCTCCTAGTCCTCCCCTCCATCATTTTCCTAGTCTTCCCTCCATCATTCTCATAGTCCTCCATCCATCATTCTCCTAGTCCTTCCATCATTCTCCTAGTTCTCCTCCATCATTTTCCTAGTCTTCCCTCCATCATTCTCCTAGTCCTCCATCCATCATTCTCCTAGTCCTCCCATCTATTCTTCTAGTTCTCCCTCCATCATTCTCCTAGTCCTCCCTTTCCATCATTCTCTAGTCCTCCCTCCATCATTCTCCTATTCCTCCCTCCATCATTCTCCTAGTTCTTCCATCCATTCTCCTAGTCCTCATTGGTCATTCTCCTAGTCTTCTGCCATCATTCTCCTAGTTCCTCCCTCCATCATTCTCCTAGTCCTTTCCATCATTCTCCCTAGTCCACCCCTCCATCATTCTCCTAGTCCTCCTCCATCATTCTCTAGTCACTCCATCCATCATTCTCTAGTCCTCCCTCCATCATTCTCTAGTCCTCCCTCCATCATTTTCTCCTAGTCTTCCTCCATCATTCTCCTAGTCCTCCATCCATCATTCTCCTAGTCCTCCCGCCATCATTCTCTAGTTCTCCCTCCATCATTTTCCTAGTCTTCCCTCCATCATTCTCCTAGTCCTCCATCCATCATTCTCCTAGTCCTTCCTCTATCATTCTAGTTCTCCCTCATCATTTCTCCTAGTCCTCCTCCATCATTCTCTAGTCCTCCCTCCATCATTCTCCTAGTTCTCCCTCCATCATTCTATTCTCCTTCATCCATAGTTCTCCTCCTCCTCCTCCATCATTCTCCTTAGTCCTCCCTCCCATCCTTCTCCTGTCTCTTCCTTTCCATCATTCTCTAGTCCTCCCTCATCATTCTTTTAGTTCTCCCTCCATCATTCTCCTAGTCCTCCCCTCCATCATTCTCCTAGTCCTCCCTCCATCATTCTCCTAGTCCTCTCTATCATTCTAGTTCTCCCTCCATCATTCTCCTCGTCCTCCCTCCATCATTCTCCTCCCTCTCTAGTCCTCCCTCCATCATTCTCCTAGTCCTCCCTCTATCATTCTCTAGTTCTCCCTCCATCATTCTCCTAGTCCTCCCTCCATCATTCTCCTAGTCCTCCCTCCATCATTCTCCTAGTCCTCCCTCTATCATTCTAGTTCTCCCTTCCATCATTTCTCCTAGTCCTCTCCCATCCATCATTCTCCTAGTCCTCCCTCCATCATTCTCCTAGTCCTCCCTCCATCATTCTCCTAGTCCTCCCTCCATCATTCTCCTAGTCCTCCCTCCATTTCTCCCTATTCTCATTCTAGTTCTCCCCTCCATCATTCTCCTAGTCCTCCTTCCATTATTTTCTCCTAGTCCTCCATCCATCATTCTCTTCTAGTTCTCCTCCCTCCATAATTCTCTAGTCCTCCCTCCATTGCTTCTTCTAGTCCTCCTCCATCATTATCCTAGTTCTAGTTCCTTTCATCATTCTCTAGTTCTCCCTCCATCATTCTCCTAGTCCTCCCTCCATCATTCTCCTAGTCCTCCCTCCATTCTATTCTCCTTCTAGTTCTCTCCTTCCTCCTCCATCATTCTCCCTCCCTCCATCCTTCTCCTAGTCTCCATTATTTCATTATCCATTGTTTCTCCTAGTCCTCCCTCCATCATTCTCCTAGTCCTCCCTCCATCATTCTCCTAGTCCTCCCTCCATCATTCTCCTAGTCCTCCCTCCATCATTCTCCTAGTCCTCCCTCCATCATTCTCCTAGTCCTCCCTCCATCATTCTCCTAGTCCTCCCTCCATCATTCTCCTAGTCCTCCTCCATCTCCCTCCATCATTTCTCCTAGTCCTCCCTCCATCATTCTCCTAGTCCTCCCTCCATCATTCTCCTAGTCCTCCCTCTATCATTCTAGTTCTTCCTTCATCATTCTCCTAGTCCTCCCTCCATCATTCTCCTAGTTCTCCCTCAATCATTCTCCTCGTCCTCCCTCCATCATTCTCCTAGTCCTCCCTCCATCATTCTCCTAGTCCTCCCTCCATCATTCTCCTAGTCCTCCCTCTATCATTCTAGTTCTCCCTTCATCATTCTCCTATTCCTCCCTCCATCATTCTCCTAGTCCTTGCGCCATCATTCTCCTCGTCCTCCCTCCATCATTCTCCTAGTCCTCCCTCCATCATTCTCCTAGTCCTTCTGCCATCATTCTCCTAGTCCTCCCTCTATCATTCTCCTAGTCCTCCCTCCATCATTCTCCTAGTCCTCCCTCCATCATTCTCTTTGTCCTCCCTCCATCATTCTCCTAGTCCTCCCTCCATCATTCTCCTAGTCCTCCCTCCATCATTCTCCTAGTCCTCCCTCCATCATTCTCCTAGTCCTCCCTCCATCATTTTCCTAGTCCTCCCTCCATCATTCTCCTAGTCCTCCATCCATCATTCTCCTAGTCCTTCCACCATCATTCTCCTAGTTCTCCCTTCATCATTCTCCTAGTCCTCCCTCCATCCTTCTCCTAGTCCTCCATCCATCATTCTCCTAGTCCTCCCTCCATCATTCTCCTACTCCACCCTCCCTCCATAATTCTCCTAGTCCTCCCTCCATCATTCTCCTAGTCCTCCCTCCATCATTATCCTACTCCTCCCTCCATCATTCTCCTAGTCCTCCCTCCATCATTCTCCTAGTCCTCCCTCCATCATAGTTATCTTCCCTCCCCTCCTCCTATATCTCCACTTCATCTTGATCTCTTTCTTCATGATGACCTCCCTTTACCCTCATCCCCTCTCCTCCTGTCTCTGCCTCTCCTCTTGTCTCTTCCTCTCCTCCTGCTCTCTTTCTCTCTTCCTGGTCTCTTTCTCTCCTCCTGTCTCCTCCTTTCCTCCTGTCTCCTCCTCTCCTTCTGGTCTTCTCCTCTCCTCCTGGTCTCCTCCTCCTGTTTTCTCCTGTTCTCCATTAGATGACCATCTCCACAAGGAGACCGTTGATCTCTCACTAAAAACCTCTCGCTCCCCCCCTTCCTGCCCCCTTCCCCAACCAATTTGCCAGACAGTAAAACTAATATTGTCTTTAATCAGATGCAATTAGGGCTGTAAGTTAAGATCTCCTCCCAATTAAAACTCATTAAGTCCATAATATAATTAGAAGAGAGCTGGGTAACTGGTGATGCTCATCATGGAGCGAGGAGGAGGGAACATGTGGGTGTTGTTGTGTTGTCACCGCCGGCAACACTGCTATCCAATAACAGTGGAGGGATGTGGCTATACAATAGTGGCTCAGACTACAGTTAAATACAGTTATTATTTTAATTTCATTTTTCATTTTCCTTTTCTCCTTTTTCTCCCCAGTTGGTAGTTACAGTCTTGTCCCATCGCTGCAACTCCCGTACGGACTCGGGAGAGGTGAATATCGAGAGCCATGCATCCTCTGAAGCACGACCCTGCCAAGCCACACTGCTTCTTCACACAATGCTCGCTTAATCCAGAAGCCAGCCGCACCAATGTGTCAAGGGAAACACCGTACACCTGGCGACCGTGTGCCCACCACAGGAGTCACTAGACCATGATGGGCCGGGTTGTCCTTGTTAACCTCCCTGTTAACTCCAGTGAAAGGATAAGTTGTATTTTTTGCAACCAAATCTCTATTTTTGATGTAAATGGCATTTCATAGAAAGGTCCAGGCACCTTTTTTGTGATTTCACATATTTTTGATAAACTTACCCCAAACAGTAAATAACTTCCTTATCCTCGTTGTGTAGTATGGGGGCCCCGGAAAAACATGGACAAAAAACCCCAAATATGTCCCTTTAGAAACGGCAAAGCTCTCAGTATAGTCATTCAGGTCTTTAGATGTTGTACACATGAAATTGTGTCATAACACTCTGTCCATTCAACAGGTAACTGTCAAAATAAAGGAAACACTTGAGTAAATGAGGGATACAAAGTATTTTGAAAGCATGGGGTGCTTCCACACAGGAAGTTCCAGACACTTGTAGAATCTGTGCCAAGGTGCATTGATGCTGTTCTGGTCATGGTGGCCCAACACCCTATTAAGACACTTTATGTTGGTGTTTCCTTTATTTTAGCAGTTCATTGTAACAGCAGGCTCCAAGGAGAATGGAACAGCTGGACAGGGGAAATGGCTCTAGTAACGCAAAAGGGAATATAACATTATGGATAAAGTTTGGAATTACATATTTTCATGTGTACAACATCTAAAACCCTCTTAGGCCTCACTCCCCCTATCTGAGATATCTACTGCAGCCCTCATCCTCCACATACAACACCCATTCTGCCAGTCACATTCTGTTGAAGGTCCCCAAAGCACACATCCCTGGGTCGCTCCTCTTTTCAGTTTGCTGCAGCTAGCGACTGGAACGAGTGTCGCGGAAATCATTGTATGAGTGAGACAAAGGCGCAGCGTGAATGGAGTTCCACATATTTTTAATGAACTGAAACTCACCAAAACAAAACAACAAATAACTAAACGAAACATGAAGCTACTGTTGTGCACTCAGGCACCTAACTGTAGACAAGATCCCACGAAACACAAAGGGGAAATGGCTGCCTAAATATGATCCCCAATCAGAGACATTTACATTTAAGTCATTTAGCAGACGCTCTTATCCAGAGCGACTTACAAATTGGTGCATTCACCTTATGACATCCAGTGGAACAGCCACTTTACAATAGTGCATCTAAATCTTTTAAGGGGGGTGGGGGTGAGAAGGATTACTTTATCCTATCCTAGGTATTCCTAGACAGCTGTCTCTGATTGGGAACCATATCAGGCCAACATAGAAATACAAATACAAATGCACCAAGATTACCCACCCAAGTCACCATCACGCCCCAACCAACACACAGAAAAAACTGCTTACTATGGTCAGGGTGTGACAACGAGCTGCAACAAACACTCAAACTGGACAGTTTATCTCAATCTCTTCATTCAAAGACTCAATCATGGACACTCTTACTGACAGTTGTAGCTGCTTTTGTATGATGTATTGTTGTCTCTACCTTCTTGACCTTTGTGCTGTTGACTGTGCCCAATAATGTTTCTACCATGTTTTTGTGCTGCTACCATGTTGTTGTCATGTTGTGTTGCTACCATGTTGTTGTCATGTTGTGTTGCTACCATGTTGTTGTCATGTTGTGTTGCCACCTTGTTATGTTGTTGTTTTATGTCTCTCTTTTATGTAGTGTTGTGTCTCTCTTGTTGTGATGTGTGTTTTTTATCCTAGATTTATATTGTACTTTTTTTCATCCCAGGCCGCCGTCCCCACAGGAGGCCTTTTGCCTTCTGATAGGCCGTTATTGTAAATAAGAATTTGTTGTTAACTTCTTGCGTCGAGCCATCCTGGATCCGGTATCGTGACGACAGCCTCAAGCTCATTACCATAATGCAACGTTAACTCTTCATGAAAATCTCAAATGAAATGAAATGAATCTATTTGCTCTCAAGCTTAGCCTTTTGTTAACAACACTGTCATCTCAGATTTTCAAAATATGCTTCTCAACCATTGCAAAACAAGCATTTGTGTAACAGTATTGATTGCTAGCGTAGCATTTAGCGTAGAATTTTGCGTTAGCATTCAGCAGGCAACATTTTCACAAAAACCAGAAAAGGATTCAAATAAAATCATTTACCTTTGAAGAACTTCAGATGTTTTCAATGAGGAGACTCTCAGTTAGATAGCAAATGTTCCGTTTTTACAAAAAAATATTATTTGTGTTGACAAATCGGTCTGTTTTCTTCATCATTCTTCATCACGTTTGGGTAAGAAAAAACGAAAATTAAGTCATAATTAACTCCATAATATCGACAGAAACATGGCAAACCGATGTTTAGAATCAATCCTCAAGGTGTTTTTCACATATCTATCGACGATAAAATCCTTTGTGGCAGTTGACTTTCTCTTCTGAAGAAATGGAACACGCATGGACCTTCAGATTACGCAATCATTTTGACACAGGACACCGGGCGGGACACCAGGTAAATGTATTCTCTTATGGTCAATCTTCCAATGATATGCCTACAAACACGTCACAATGCTGCAGACACCTTGGAGAAACGACACAAAGGGCAGGCTCATTCCTGGCGCATTGACAGCCATATAAGGAGACATTGGAACACAGCGCCTTCAGAATCTGGGGCATTTCCTGTATGAAACTTCATCTTGGTTTCGCCTGTAGCATTAGTTCTGGTACACTCACAGATAATATCTTTGCAGTTTTGGAAACGTTAGAGTTTTGTCTTTCCAAGGCTGTCAATTCCATGCATAGTCGAGCATCTTTTCGTGACAAAATATTGCGCTTAAAACGGGCACGTCTTTTTATCCAATAATGACATAGCGCCCCCATAGGTTGAAGAGGTTAACTGACTTGCCTATAAAGGTTAAATAAAATAAAATAAATCTAAAGACCTGCATCACTATATTGAGAGCTTTGCCGTTTCTAAAAGGACGTATTTGGGTGTTTTTGGAGCCTTTGTTCATGTTTTTTCAAGGCCCAAAAAACAACACAACGAGGATGAGGTGATTTGCTGTTTGGGGTAAGTTCCCCAAAAACGGTGTCTGGACCATTCGATAACATATCATTTACATCAAAAATAGAGATTTGGTTGTAAAAAATGCAACTTTAACCCTCTAAACCTCCCCCTTATAACAGTATACCTATAGTATACAGTGGGGCAAAAAAGTATTTAGTCAGCCACCAATTGTGCAAGTTCTCCCACTTAAAAAGATGAGAGAGGCCTGTAATTTTCATCATAGGTACACTTCAACTATGACAGACAAAATGAGGGAAAAAAATCCAGAAAATCACATTGTAGGATTTTTAATGAATTTATTTGCAAATTATGGTGGAAAATAAGTATTTGGTCACCGACAAACAAGCAAGATGTCTGGCTCTCACAGACCTGTAACTTCTTCTTTAAGAGGCTCCTCTGTCCTCCACTCGTTACATGTATTAATGGCACCTGTTTGAACTTGTTATCAGTATAAAATACACCTGTCCACAACCTCAAACAGTCACACTCCAAACTCCACTATGGCCAAAACCAAAGAGCTGTCAAGGACACCAGAAACAAAATTGTAGACCTGCACCAGGCTGGGAAGACTGAATCTGCAATAGGTAAGCAGCTTGGTTTGAAGAAATCAACTGTGGGAGCAATTATTAGGAAATGGAAGACATACAAGACCACTGATAATCTCCCTCGATCTGGGGCTCCACGCAAGATCTCACCCCGTGTGGTCAAAATGATCACAACAAAGCCTACCATCAGTAACACACTACGCCACCAGCGACTCAAATCCTGCAGTGCCAGACGTGTCCCCCTGCTTAAGCCAGTACATGTCCAGGCCCGTCTGAAGTTTGCTAGAGAGCATTTGGATGATCCAGAAGAAGATTGGGAGAATGTCATATGGTCAGATGAAAGCAAAATATAACTTTTTGGTAAAAACTCAACTCGTCGTGTTTTGAGTTGCATCCAAAGAACACCATACATACTGTGAAGCATGAGGGTGGAAACATCATGCTTTGGGGCTGTTTTTCTGCAAAGGGACCAGGACGACTGATCTGTGTAAAGGAAAGAATGAATGGGGCCATGTATCGTGAGATTTTGAATGAAAACCTCCCTCCATCAGCAAGGGCATTGAAGAGGAAACGTGGCTGGGTCTTTCAGCATGACAATGATCCCAAACACACTGCCTGGGCAACGAAGGAGTGGCTTCGTAAGACGCATTTCAAGGTCCTTGAGTGGCCTAGCCAGTCTCCAGATCTCAACCCCATAGAAAATCTTTGGAGGAGTTGAAAGTCCGTGTTGCCCAGCAACAGCCCCAAAACATCACTGCTCTAGAGGAGATCTGCATGGAGGAATGGGCAAAATACCAGCAACAGTGTGTAAAAACCTTGTGAAGACTTACAGAAAACGTTTGACCTCTGTCATTGCCAACAAAGGGTATATAACAAAGTATTGAGATAAACTTTTGTTATTGACCAAATACTTAATTTCCACCATAATTTGCAAATAAAGTCGTTAAAAATCCTACAATGTGATTTTCTGGATTTTTTTCTCCTCATTTTGTCTGTCATAGTTGAAGTGTACCTATGATGAAAATTACAGGCCTCTCTCATCTTTTTAAGTGGGAGAACTTGCACAATTGGTGGCTGACTAAATACGTTTTTGCCCCACTGAACCTACTATAACCCTGCACTGCATTGCCTGCATTTCTGTGCATTTCTATCAACAACTTTCCTAATAATATACAAAGAACGTATGAAGCCTGTTAGTGCTACTGTTAGGTTGTCCTGTATGTTTGTGACATGTACATACACACCGAAAGAAACGCACCCCGTTGGAAAGAGTAAATATTTTACCAAGAAATATGAAGTTAGTTTAGGGCTTATATTGAATTGATCCTCCTGTAGCCATATTGATGTAGTTACACTGTTTTCATAACTACTGCTAATGCACACTTTCCCGTGTAAAAACAGCTATGAAGGTTTTGACTGAGGCTCAAGTATGGCTGGTACTACAGGCTCGTTCTAGCATATGGAGCTACCCATGGTGCTGAAGCTGAGTCAGATGGAAAGATACTTATTCTGAAGGACAGTGTTTAGTCAATAGAGCTCTCCATGGTTCTGAAAGATTATTCACCATGTTAGGTCCTCGGTGCTGAAGAGTCCACTTATTAAAGCCATGAGCCTGAATGCACCAAGTCAGACACAGACTGAGGTTTACCTTAGAAAACACAAGGTAAACAAGTTCATCTTATCATTCAGCATTACAAAGCTGTTAACTTTATTGTGCCTTCAGCACATTGCCTTACCATGCATAACTGAAAACATATAAGGCTGTATTCTTTCTATTTAAAAATCCTCCTTCCTAAAGTATATTTACATTACAGCATATGTTATCAATAGAGAAGAATGTTATGTGGTGGTGTGATATAATGTGGGTCATGAAACCATTTCAAACACCACCTTCAGTATATCAATACAGACACCAACTATTTTGATGGGGCTGTGGAATGTCTGAGTGTCACAGCCAATCAGGGATAATTACCAGAGGCCTCGAGTTTCCCTCCTGCCTTCTAATTGGTTCTCGCTGTCAATCAACAAGTTGTTTCAGTTCACAATTGAACTGCAGAGAGACGATACAAGTCAGGCCAGTGGGATAATTGAGAGTAATTGAGTGAATGCAGCTTGGAGAAGTTGGCTTAATCGGCACTCACACAATCTGTAGCATGCAGAAATGAACCATGTGAACAGAGAGAGGAGTCAGATCTTAATAATAATGAACAAAACACAGCCTTTCATTTCTCCTCTCCACCCTGGAGAAATGTCTCTTCATCTTATCTGAATGATCGTCCTGTGTGCTGAATGTCTCCATTTCATGTGTATGGGAGAGGCACCTTTGATCTCTACACCCTCAGCGCTGCTCTTCTACACCATCCTTGGGGCTAACGCAATTACATGGCCCAAGTCTTAGGTGCCCCAGGTGAAACAGGGGAGAGATGTGTGTGTGTGCGTGCGTGTGTGTGTGTGTGCACGTGCGCAGGGACGTCCCTGGGGCAAAACATTTTTATGGGCCCTCTTCTTGGCAGCATAGAGAAAAAAATTTCGTTTTAAAGCTAATTTCCTGAATTCTACACATTTTGACAGGGGAGTAGAAAAATGTTGCAGTTTAAAGCAAGCTTTCTGTAAGTTTACACATTTGCCATGGGGTAGAGAGAAGTTTCATTCAATTCTACTCATTTTGCCATTTTATTCAGAGCAATTAGCCTGCCTTGCTCAAGGGCACAATGACAGATGTTTTGGCTAGACTTCTTAACCAGTCTAACAATCGTTAGCTGACATGGCTAATTGAGTGACAGTCAGTGAGTGACATAGCAATAGAAAAACTGCTAATACACAACCACATTTTAATATTGCACGTTGTGCATTCTATTATTCTAACTCTCAACAGTAAATTGAGACCCCGACTGAGTTCCTAAAAATATTTATATACACTACCGGTCAAATCCTCAACTGGCAGCTTCAGTAAATAGTTCCCTCTGAAACACCAGTCTCAACATCAACGGTGAAGAGGTGACTCCGGGATTCTGACCTTCTAGGCAGAGTTCTTCTGTCCGGTGTCTGTGTTATTTTGCCCATCTTAATATTTTATTTTTACTGGCCAGTCTGAGATATGGCTTTTTCTTTTCAGCTCTGCCTAGAAGGCCAACATCCCAGAGTCGCCTCTTCACTGTTGACATTGAGACTGGTGTTTTGCAGGTACTATTTAATGAAGCTGCCAGTTGAGGACTTGTGAGGCACCTGTTTCTCAAACTAGACACTCTAATGTACTTGTCCTCTTGCTCAGTTGTGCACCATGGCCTCCCACTCCTCCTTCTATTCTGGTTAGGGCCAGTTTGCGCTGTTCTCTAAAGGGAGTACAGTACACAGGGTTGTATGAGATCTTCAGTTTCTTGGCAATTTCTCGCATGGAATGGCGTTCATTTCTCAGAACAAGAATAGACTGAAGAAAAATCTTTGTTTCTGGTCATTGTGAGCCTGTAATCGAACCGACAAATGCTGATGCTCCAGATACTCAACTCGACTAAAGAAGGACAGTTTTATTGCTTCTTTAATCAGAACAACAGTTTTCAGCTATTCTAACACATTTGCAAAATGATTAGCCTATTAAAATGATAAACTTGTATTAGCTAACACAACGTGCCATTGGAACACAGGAGTGATGGTTGCTGATAATGGGCCTCTGTACGCCTATGTAGATATTCCATAAAAAAATCTGCCAGTCATTTATTTAATAATGTCTACACTGTATTTCTGATCAATTTGAATGGTATTTTAATGGACAAAAAAATGTAATTTTCTTTCAAAACAAGGACATTTCTAAGTGACCCCAAACTTTTGAATGGTAGTGTACATATATCATTTTTTGGCGAGGCCACCTAGTGGCTGGGGGCCCTAAGCAACCACTTATGTCTTAGTTTGCGTCTGTTCAAACTTGCTTCATTTATTAACTACATGTGTGTGGGAGCCACTGGTGCTCTGTGCCATTGAAACTGTTGAATAATCCATATGGTTTCCTCACTAAGTGTATGTGTACTTTTCTGTGTTTGCAACACATGTACATAATGCCTTATGTCCTCTTTCTTACAGTCACATGACTAGTGGCCTCATGCGTGTAATGTTATTAATATTTGTAATAATTTCTACAACAACAAAACATATGAAAATCCGGTGTTTCTATGTCAAACAGTTATGTTATATTTCAGTCTTCTGTGATGTGTAAAAAGCGTAATTTGGGGATTTAAACTTGAAATATAATATATTTCAGCTCTCTATCTGACATGGTACAGGTGTCCTCTTTTGAAAGCCCATAACCATGTGTGTGAGGTGTATACTTTTTTCATAGTAGATTTGTTTAAGATTACAAGAAACAGTGTGTGGGCTGATTTAGCCCACTGCAGTTAAAGGTTATAGCAGTGTAAGTGTTTCCGTTCGTTTACAATACAGAGGCAGCACATGTAAGACAGGGGCAGGAAGACGGACCCTCAATTTGGTTTCTCATCATCTCCCCCTCCCTCCCCTTTCTCATACTCTCCCCATCCTCAAGAGCTACTTACCTTCCACCACTTTGAAAAAAGGAAAACATTTCACTGCAATTTACATTTCCATATGCTGCGAGTGGCGCCAGGGAGAGTGGATAATTGGGCTAAATGCGGTGACGGTGAGAGAGGGATAGAGAGAAGGCCATCTGAAAAAAAGAGCCAGTACTGGGGGGGTTTGCTTTCCCCCCTCCACCACTCGTCATTTTACCATCCTGCTCTCAACCACTTGTGCAGCTGAAATGTACCTTGGCCTCCCTCGTTCTCTCTCTCTTTCACTCCCTCAGTCTCACTCTCTACTTCCATCCCCCAGCGCACACCTCCCTATACCCGCTCTCTCTCTCTCTCTCTCTATCTCTCCCTCTCTCTATCTCTCCCTCCCTCTCTATCTCGCCCTCTCTCTATCTCTCCCTCTCTCTCTGTATCTCCCTCTCTCTCACCCTCCTCTATCTCTCCCTCCCAGCTCTCTCTATCCCTCTCTGTCTCTCCCTCCAGCTCTCAATGCAATTCAATTCAATTCAATTCAAGGGGTTTTATTGGCATGGGAAACATTGCCAAAGCAAGTGAGGTAAATAATATACAAAAGTGAAATAAACAATAAAATGAACATTACACATACCGAAATGTCATTTCTCTATCCTCTCTGTCTCTCCCCTCCAGCTCTCTCTATCCCTCTCTGTCACTCCCTCCAGCTCTCTCTATCCCTCTCTGTCACTCCCTCCAGCTCTCTCTATCCCTCTCTGTCACTCCCTCCAGCTCTCTCTATCCCTCTCTGTGACTCCTTCCAGCTCTCTCTATCCCTCTGTCACTCCCTCCAGCTCTCTGTATCCCCTCTCTGTCACTCCTCCAGCTCTCTCTATCCCACTGTCACTCCCTCCAGCTCTCTGTATCCCCCTCTGTCACTCCTCCAGCTCTCTGTATCCCCCTCTGTCCTCCCTCCAGCTCTCTGTATCCCCCTCTGTCACTCCCTCCAGCTCTCTGTATCCCCCTCTGTCACTCCCTCCAGCTCTCTGTATCCCCCTCTGTCACTCCCTCCAGCTCTCTGTATCCCCCTCTGTCACTCCCTCCAGCTCTCTGTATCCCCCTCTGTCACTCCCTCCAGCTCTCTGTATCCCCCTCTGTCACTCCCTCCAGCTCTCTGTATCCCCCTCTGTCACTCCCTCCAGCTCTCTCTATTCCTCTCTGTCACTTCCTCCAGCTCTCTCTATTCCTCTCTGTCACTCCCTCCAGCTCTCTCTATCCCTCTGTCACTCCCTCCAGCTCTCTCTATCCCCCTCTGTCACTCCCTCCAGCTCTCTCTATTCCTCTCTGTCACTCCCTCCAGCTCTCTCTATCCCTTTCTGTTTCTCCGGGTGCTGGCCATTTTAATCTTTTTATTTTTATTGGCCAGTCTGAGATATGGCTTTTCTTTGCATCTCTGCCTAGAAAACCAGCATCCCGGTTGAGACTGGGAGACTGGTGTTTTGCTATTTAATGAAGCTGCCATTTGAGGACTTCTGAGGCACCTGTTTCTCAAACTAGACACTCTAATGTACTTGTCCTCTTGCTCAGTTGTGGGGCCTCCCACCGGGGCCTCCCACTCCTTCTTCTATTCTGGTTAGAGACAGTTTGCTCTGTTCTGTGAAGGGAGTACACAGCGTTGTACGAGATCTTCAGTTTCTTGGCAATTTCTCACATGGAATAGCCTTAATTTCTCAGAACACGAGTTTCAGAAGAAAGTTTTTTGTTCCTGGCCATTTTGAGTCTGTAATCGAACCCACACATGCTGACGATCCAGATACTCAACTCGACTAAAGAAGGTCAGTTTTATTGCTTATTTTATCAGTACAACAGTTTTCAGCTGGGCTAACATAATTGCAAAGGGTTTTCTAATGATCAATTAGCTAACACAACGTGTCATTGGAACACAGGAGTGATGGTTGCTGATAATGGGCCTCTGCATGTCTATGTAGATATCCATTAAAAATCTGCCGTTCCAGCTACAATAGTCATTTTCAACATTAACAATGTCTACACTGTATTTCTGATCAATTTGATGGTATTTTAATGGCCCAAAATGTGCTTTTCTTTCAAAAACAAGGATATGTCTAACTGACCCCAAACTTTTGAATGGTAGTGTATATATATAATTTTTTGGTCGAGGCCACCTTGTGGCTGGGGGCCCTAAGCAACCACTTATGTCTGGAGCCGGCATGTGTGTGTTTGTGACTGTGTGTGCTTGCATACAGTATATAATCTCCCTCTATCTCTCTACCCATCTCTGTCTCTCCCTCCCTCTCTATTCCTCTTTGTCTCTACCTCCAACTCTGTCTCTCTCTCTCCCCTCCATCTCTATATTCCTCTCTCCCTCTCTCTGTCTCTCCCTCTCTCTATCCATCTCTCTCTCTCTCTCTATTCCTCTCTGTCTCTCCCTCTCTCTATCCATCTGTCTCGCTCTCTCTCTCTCTGTCTTTCCCGCTCTCGCTCTATCCCTCCCTCTCTGTCTCTCCCTCTCTCTATCCCTCTCTGTTTCTCCTTCCCTCTATCCCTCCATCTCTCTCCCTCTCTTTATCCCTCTCTGTTTCTCCTTCCCTCTATCCCTCCATCTCTCTATCCCTCTGTTTCTCCTTCCCTCTCTCCCTCCATCTCTGTCTCTCCCTCTCTGTCTTTCCCTCTCTCTGTCTCTCCCTCTCTCTATCCCTCTCTGTTTCTCCTTCCTCTATCCCTCCATCTCTGTCTCTCCCTCTCTCTATCTATCCCTCCTCGCTGTCTCTCTCTATCTCTCCCTCCACTCTCTGTCTCTCCCCTCTCTCTATCCCTCTCTGTGTCTCCTTCCCTCTATCCCTCCATCTCTGTCTCTCCCTCTCTCTATCACTCCCTCTCTCTCACCCTCTCTCTATCTCTCCCTCACTCTCTGGCTCTCTCTCTCTCTATCCCTCTATGTTCTCCTTCCCTCTCGCCCTCACTCTCTGTCTCTCCCTCCTCTCTGTCTCTCCCTCACTCTCTCTCTCCCCTCCTCTCTCTCCCTCACTCTCTGTCTCTCCCTCTCTGTTTCTCCTTCCTCTATCCCTCACTCTCTGTCTCTCCTCTCTCTCTCTGTCTCTCCTTCTCTCCCTCACTCTCTGTCTCTCCTTCTCTCCCTCACTCTCTGTCTCTCCTCTCTCTATCCCTCTCTGTTTCTCCTTCCCTCTATTCCTCCCTCTCTGCTTCTCCTTCCCTCTATCCCTCCATCTCTGTCTCTCCCTCTCTCTATCCCACCCTCTCTGTTTCTCGCTCTCTCTATGCACTCCCTCTCTGTCTCGCCCTCTCTCGACCTCTCTCTATCCTCTCTGTCTCTCCCTCTCTCTATCCCTCTCTGTTTCTCCTTCCCTCTATTCCTCCTCTCTGTTTCTCCTTCCCTCTATCCTCCATCTCTGTCTCTCCCTCTCTCTATCCCTCTCTGTTTCTCCTTCCCTCTATCCCTCCCTCTCTGTTTCTCCTTCCCTCTATCCCTCCATCTCTGTCTCTCCTCTCTCTATCCCACCCTCTCTGTTTCTCGCTCTCTCTATGCCTCCCTCTCTGTCTCGCCCTCTCTCGACCTCTCTCTATCCCTCTCTGTCTCTCCTCTCTCTATCCCTCTCTGTTTCTCCTTCCCTCTATTCCTCCCTCTCTGTTTCTCCTTCCCTCTATCCCTCCATCTCTGTCTCTCCCTCTCTCTATCCCTCTCTGTTTCTCCTTCCCTCTATCCCTCCCTCTCTGTTTCTCCTTCCCTCTATCCCTCCATCTCTGTCTCTCCCTCTCTCTATCCCACCCTCTCTGTTTCTCGCTCTCTCTATGCCTCCCTCTCTGTCTCGCCCTCTCTCGACCTCTCTCTATCCCTCTCTGTCTCTCCCTCTCTCTATCCCTCTCTGTTTCTCCTTCCCTCTATTCCTCCCTCTCTGTTTCTCCTTCCCTCTATCCCTCCATCTCTGTCTCTCCCTCTCTCTATCCCTCTCTGTTTCTCCTTCCCTCTATCCCTCCTCTCTGTTTCTCCTTCCCTCTATCCCTCCATCTCTGTCTCTCCTCTCTCTATCCCACCCTCTCTGTTTCTCGCTCTCTCTATGCCTCCCTCTCTGTCTCGCCCTCTCTCGACCTCTCTCTATCCCTCTCTGTCTCTCCCTCTCTCTATCCCTCTCTGTTTCTCCTTCCCTCTATTCCTCCTCTCTGTTTCTCCTTCCCTCTATCCCTCCATCTCTGTCTCTCCTCTCTCTATCCCTCTCTGTTTCTCCTTCCCTCTATCCCTCCATCTCTGTCTCTCCCTCTCTCTTATCCCACCCTCTCTGTTTCTCGCTCTCTCTGCCTCCCTCTCTGTCTCGCCCTCTCTCGACCTCTCTCTATCCCTCTCTGTCTCTCCCTCATCCATATTCATCCAGCATCTCTTCCTCTCCCCATGTCAACCACAGCATGGCGTTAATACACCAATTAGCCCTGAGAAGAGATAATGGACTATTTCATATTGCAATGGAGGGAGGGGAGGGAGGGAGAGAGAGAGAGAGAGAGAGGAGAGAGAGAGAGGAGAGAGAGGAGAGGAGAGAGAGGAGAGAGAGAGAGAGAGAGAGAGAGAGAGAGAGAGAGAGAGATAGAGAGATGGGTCTCTCTTTATGGACGTGGCCTGTGAAAACGCTGTAACGTAGTAGCGTTTGTTGTGAAGATCCAGCCAATGGACGATGGGTGCTTGATGAGAAAAGAGCATCAACGGTCACGGGGTGTGGGATGAAAGGTGGGTGTTACACCAACACTTTGGTGGTTAATGAAACCATAAGCCTGTTTGGCTTTGTCCTGCTGCTCACAGTGGTGGTCCAGCCTTTCACAGCCCATTCAAATGCCACGCACTTGTTCCCTACGAAGAACAAGTAATACAGAACAATTCATAATGCAGTGGTTTTGGGGGGATAAAAATGACAAGGTGACATAAAAAGTTTAAACATTTAACAAGTGTTGCTGTTCATCTAATCCTGAAAAACTAATAAACAGACAGAAAACAGCATACAAAACAAGAAAATATGTATATGCATGTTGCTAGTAACACTGTAAAAACACTGTAATACCATGTTATTACATAGTAACATAGTAACACTACTATGGAATGATAAATAGTAGTATAAGCATGGTACTGTAATTGCATTTGAAATGGATTCAAGCTGGTTTTTATTACACAATAAAGCAGAGGTACTCGAAGTCGGGTCACGACTCCACACAGGGTGTGCAGTAGGGTCACGACTCCACACAGGGGAAGTGCAGTAGGGTCACGACTCCACACAGGGGAAGTGCAGTAGGGTCACGACTCCACACAGGGGAAGTGCAGTAGGGTCACGACTCCACAGGGGAAGTGCAGTAGGGTCACGACTCCACAGAGGGGAAGTGCAGTAGGGTCACGACTCCACACAGGGGGAAGTGCAGTAGGGTCACGACTCCACACAGGGGAAGTGCAGTAGGGTCACGACTCCACACAGGGGAAGTGCAGTAGGGTCACGACTCCACAGGGGAAGTGCAGTAGGGTCACGACTCCTCACAGGGTAAGTGCAGTAGGGTCACGACTCCACACAGGGGAAGTGCAGTAGGGTCACGACTCCACACAGGGGAAGTGCAGTAGGGTCACGACTCCACACAGGGAAGTGCAGTAGGGTCACGACTCCACACAGGGGAAGTGCAGTAGGGTACCGACTCCACACAGGGGAAGTGCAGTAGGGTACCGACTCCACACAGGGGAAGTGCAGTAGGGTCACGACTCCACACAGGGGAAGTGCAGTAGGGTAACGACTCCACACAGGGAAGTGCAGTAGGGTCACGACTCCACACAGGGGAAGTGCAGTAGGGTAACGACTCCCACACAGGGGAAGTGCAGTAGGGTCACGACTCCACACAGGGAAGTGCAGTAGGGTCACGACTCCACACAGGGGAGTGCAGTAGGGTCACGACTCCACACAGGGGAAGTGCAGTAGGGTCACGACTCCACACAGGGGGAGTGCAGTAGGGTCACGACTCCACACAGGGGAAGTGCAGTAGGGTCACGACTCCACACAGGGGAAGTGCAGTAGGGTCACAAGTGCAACATTTTTAAAATGAATTCATGGGACAATATACAAAAACAAATGCTTTTGAGAAAGATAAATTAAAAAATACAACTTTATTAAGTAAATGTATTTATTTGTTCTCTTAATTTTGATAAGAGTTGTGAAAATATAGGCTAATGAATTCAAGCTTATTTGTTGATAATAAAATCAAAATGTAGAGATTTTAAGGTTGTTTAATTAGATGTTAAATGTGGGGTGGGATGGACTGCCAGAAATTCTGTCCAAACAAAATGGGGTCCCCAGAAATTCTGGTGATAAAAATGGGTCCCCAGAAATTCTGATGAAAAAAAGGGGTCCCCGCTGAAAACGTTTGTTTACCACGGCAATAGAGTGATCATTTGTGTCATTATGCAATGGTCCTTATTTTGTAATAACAAAAGCTCACTCCAATGAATTGCTTTAATATAAATTGACACAATTTAAAATTTGACAATTGCCTTGCTATCTACAGTACCTTATATCAAAGTATGTCATAAAGAAGTGGTTGTAGTGGAGGTGCTAGTATTTGTCAGTCGTTAGCTGAGCTAGATATACTGTACTAGTAATAGCAATAAGTGCCCACTGCTGTAATAACACAACAATAGTTGTAAAGACATTGACATGGTGTTGTGTGATTTCTTTGAACGACTTTGACCGAGCATTAACTGAATAACACGTGTTTGCTTATTCATGGCTCACTACAGTACATTACACTACCATAGGTGACACAGCTTCAATCTCTCCCATGTATATACAGCTGTGTGACTGTCTGATTCATGGCTCGCTACAGTACATTACACTACCATAGGTGACACAGCTTCAATCTCTCCCATGTATACAGCTGTGTGACTGTCTGATTCATGGCTCGCTGCAGTACATTACACTACCATAGGTGACACAGCTTCAATCTCTCCCATGTATATACAGCTGTGTGACTGTCTGATTCATGGCTCGCTACAGTACATTACACTACCATAGGTGACACAGCTTCAATCTCTCCCATGTATATACAGCTGTGTGACTGTCTGATTCATGGCTCGCTGCAGTACATTACACTACCATAGGTGACACAGCTTCAATCTCTCCCATGTATATACAGCTGTGTGACTGTCTGATTCATGGCTCACTACAGTACATTACACTACCATAGGTGACACAGCTTCAATCTCTCCCATGTATATACAGCTGTGTGACTGTCTGATTCATGGCTCGCTACAGTACATTACACTACCATAGGTGACACAGCTTCAATCTCTCCCATGTATATACAGCTGTGTGACTGTCTGATTCATGGCTCGCTGCAGTACATTACACTACCATAGGTGACACAGCTTTAATCTCTCCCATGTATATACAGCTGTGTGGCTGTCTGCAGAAATCTACTGTGACATTTGATCTTGAAAAGCTGGGGAGGCTTGCTTTCACATAATGATGCAATGCAAATGACATTGTATAGTCTTTATTGGAGGCAAGAATCAGATGAGCTGGTCCATGAAAGTCAGTCCGAGATGGAGCCTTCAGAGGGAGGTGCAATCAGGAAGAGAACCATAAAAATAGAATGATTAGAATGAAGTTCCTTTTCAAGTCATTGAGGCTATGATGGTGCTGTTCTAGCAATGCTATTTCTATGGACAGAACCGTGGCCCTAGCATGGAAGAGGTGGATAGTTATCATCCTGCACACCTACAGACTATAGACCAAAAAGCTATTGCAATGCAATTGAATTGGAACTGAAGTTAGACCTGTTTGGCCCTACAAATGCATGGGTTACATAATGGATCAATCCACTGTCTATTTGACAAAAGCCTTCCTTTAGTTAGTTGTATAATGTCTCAGATATGGGTCAGATTGATTCAGGTCCAAACCCACTGCTGTCAAAGTAATCCGCTCCAATTCCATCAGGTGGTTTGAAATATTCTAGAACTAATGTAATAATGTAATAATGTAATGTTACCCTTTGCAAGGAATTGTTTTCCTTTTCAGCCATGTGTCATTTGAATAAACTATGGAGGTGCTGCTGCAAATGAAATGGATGCAGGGTAGGTCTACTCCACAAAAAGGTCATATTCAAACACCTTACAGTCTGGTGTTTGTTTTGTACTGTGTGAGACATCCTGAGCTGCCCGCCAGCAGTTTCATACTGTGTGTACCCTCTAATGAGCGAAGACGTTTAGTAAAGCCACATGGAACCAATGTGGACATCTGTCCAGACACTGGTCTCAGAATGGAGGACCTACCAGCTGATATGAACAACAGAGAGCTATAGCATGCCACTGTCCAGACACTGGTCTCAGAATGGAGGACCTACCAGCTGATATGAACAACAGAGAGCTATAGCATGCCACTGTCCAGACACTGGTCTCAGAATGGAGGACCTACCAGCTGATATGAACAACAGAGAGCTATAGCATGCCACTGTCCAGACACTGGTCTCAGAATGGAGGACCTACCAGCTGATATGAACAACAGAGAGCTATAGCATGCCACTGTCCAGACACTGGTCTCAGAATGGAGGATCTACCAGCTGATATGAACAACAGAGAGCTATAGCATGCCACTGTCCAGCACATTGCGCCACCATGAGCAAGTAAGCAAGGGAGCCTATAGGCTACTAATTGTCAGCAGATCACTTTAAATGAAGGCCTACTTTATAGCGGCGTTGTTATGCGATGTAATAGTTTATAGATGATCCAGTATAACATATTTAATAAATCAGTAGTTGGTTGACATTGTGATTGTATTGTTGATGTTTAACACATAGTTCCGCTGATGTGGCTGATTTCTAAACTATCTAAACGAGTCACGCATAGTCTACTACTAGGTCTACTAGCCTTCACAATCCCTTTATAAAGTACAGACCAAGACTGTGTTAGGCCTGTCATTGGTTTCATTTGGAACCAGGAGACAAAATAGCCTAATAGTGTATTGGACAGCATGCAATGTGATTCGCGTAATATAACGTATATAACTGCAGTTTTATAGGGGTACTTGGGTGTAGGCTTAGGCTATTATTATACAAAAGACTTGCCGTTCCTGTTACCGTCCTGAGCGCCTTCACTAGGGAGCGGCATCACGCGGTGAAACAATACTCTTTCACCAATGCTGCTTTCCTCGGCGTCTTTCTCAACGAGGCTCTCGTGTAAACGAACATACATAGCTTACCCTGTGTCCTTCTCACCTTTCCTTCGTCTTCTCTCTGCTTCCTCCCATGCCACGACCATAAACCCGAACACGTAGTCTAGGATACGTAGTCTGCAAATTAATGAATAACAAGATGAGCATCACAAGTCTGAAATAACGTTTATGTTTCTGCGTGCGCGGTGGCGCCTGTCTATAGGGACCAAACGTCGACTAGGAATCTTATTATCGCCTCGAGGACTTCACCTGAAATATAGACTTCTCGGTGGAGATTTCGCGATTTTAATAAACAACATATGCGCGACGCTGAATGCTACGCGGTGAACAGCCAGATGCGCGCCTCGCCTGCCAGTCTGTCATCACAGGCAACGACATATGACATTTGCATCACAGGAAAGATGAACTAGCTAAACTTGCTTGCTTTTGTGGGGGGAAATGCAATTGTGTTTGGTTATTGAAATATGACCTAAAACGCTCTGCAGAACTATTAGTCGTTATTTTGTAGCCGCATGATAGCCTTTCAATTTAACATAAATTATCCAACATCCATCTTTCAATAAATAATCTTAGCCTACCCATGACATCGCTGAGGAAGTTCGCCTCAGCTGTGGGGCACCATCAATCTATGAATATTCGCACACAATCATTTGGAATCTTTAGTTCAGTCATACAAAATGTGCGAGAATAGACTACTTGAATGTTCTTGAGTGCGTAGAAGTCCTCTGTAGGCTACCAGCGACAGACATTTCGACATAGGCTACTGACAGAGGAGACAGAACGACTGCTATTTTCTACGTGGCATGAGTCGGTAAAGGAACCTTTAATATTTGTGTTTTGGTTCCAGGTTTGATATATCTGCATTGAGAGTCAACAATTGTGGATAGCCTATAATGGAATTTCTTAACCACCGACATTAGAACCGCATCGGTCCTTCAACACAAGGTATTTAGCCATTGAAGCCTAAATATTTAGGAAAACATCCAAAGAGATACGTTTTGCAATGGCAAATTGAAAACGGCTTATCTACAACCATTTCAAACGGACTGCGCAGCACTACATTTATGTGCTAGGCTAGAGACGTTATTGGCTTATTATGGAAAACTGGGACCGCCTTTGCGCCTAAACGAAATATTGTCTTAAAATGAGGCGAGGTCGCATTACTGGTTATTCTGATACGCATATGGGTATAATTCCGCGAGCATAAACATGATATGAGGGATACGCCGCCACTGTTTTGTCATTTTTAACCGGCAGGATTTTCCCGTTTCATTTGCAGTGGTTGTTTTGAAGATAGCAGGTTATTAATTGTTTATCTTTATGCATCCGCACGAAGAAGGACCAAGAAATGACAAACGACGGATAACCACACGAGAAGGAGACCGTGAAAAGAGGGAAAGGAAGAATGAATGAGATATACTGAGCAACGAAGGAAGGAGATTGGAGGAATCAAGGTAGGACACGAAGCAAGGTTTTAATGTTATAACCCATGTAGTCTATTTGGGTCTACGGTATGCTGCACTGAATGTGACGGTGGAATCTGTCTGTCTGGCAGAGAGGTGGAGAGGTGTGTAACGAGCTTTATTTATTGATATTTTATGCTTGGACATATGTGGAGTATGTTTACGATGCGTCAACAGCAGTTGCTTCATGATTAAAACGTGTGGTTATTTTGTGTGTACACTCGTGTTTGACTAAGCGGACATTAATAGGTAATTTATATTGGACATAATGTCTGAAGTGCAACGTGCAATGCATAACTAATTAAATTGACCATTGTTAAATTGAATGAATGTTAAGAACACTGACTGTTATTTAGTCTCAATCTCTCTGAAATTGAAAACGGTGGACTAGTCTATACAACTAGTCTATACTACATTGTACAACGTTCTGTTGATATCTATGATTATGCGCAAAAATCACTTCCACGACAGCTATTTGGCTTGAATTTGACTGCCGGTGTCCGACACTGGTAATGGAAGAGGACTTGGGCCATTCACGGGCTTGACGTGTACGCAGATGACATGGGAAGAAAAGCGAGCCAGCTTCCTTAATACATTTAATGTATGAGGTGGAGCGATGAACTGTCGTGGTAAGCTTGCCTGGACGAATTGCCTGGCTTGGAGCGCCCTATACGAGCCCAACCACCCATGAAGAAAAACGAAAGTATGTGAAAGAAAAAATGCGATGAAGAGACAGAGGCAGCATAAGTGGTGTGATGTACTACCTCCCTCCATCTATTTCCCCATTTCCAGCAGCAGCACAGTAGCAGGTCGTCTCACGGAGAGACACCTTTTATCATTTAAGGGCTCATTGCGTGTTATACAAGAAAATCCGCATTAGAGCGCAGGAGGCTCAAAAGTGAACTGCTCGCCCGTCCCCAATGTGTGGGACTAAAGCATTAATCCCCGACCTCGTTAAACCGCAGCCCAGCCTATACACCACACACTTCATATTCCATATTAACATATTCGCTACTGAATAGGCCTATACTTTACATATCTTTTAGGGTAAGGGCAAAGAGGAAATGGAAGCCTGCAAACTAACATAACAAACAACAAACAACATAATTGAAACAGCCACTCAGTTTTCTTGCCTACATCAGCACATGCCAAAGTTAGTTTTGGACTGATCCATTTTCTGGATCTTAATGTCCCTCCACACATATGCAGAGAAGTAGCAGGTATTGTACCATTCTTTCAAGAGGCCCATAACAGGCTCACTGGAATTAAAATCCCTTTACATATTAAAGCGGTTATTTTGTGTGTTCAAGAAGCCTCTGGCATCCTTCTAGAAATGGTTGAAAGCCAAACATTCTCTCTGCTTGAAGACAAGACAGAAGGATTTATGCGTCTCTGTCTGCGTGTCACATCACCATCAGAAAAAAAGATTATTGGATTTCAGTGGTATGATTAATAGTCAGGCATTAGCATGGTATTAATGATACCCCATGTTGTAATATGGCGGTAATCAGAAGTGGATTTATATCACTGAAATCATTTTCGATAGCGTTTTGGCGGTTGGCGTAATAGAAGCCATCGTAATATGTGAAGAGTCAAATATTCACATGTTCCGAAGAAATAATTTGCATCAAACCTACATGAAAATAAAGCCATGTTTATATTCAATCATATTCTAGCTCTTGCACACACGCGCACACACACACACCAATTTTTCATACTAGTGGCTCCTACGGTCCTCTCCCATAGCAACGTCCACCCTGTTCAGCATATGAATTGGTTCATCCCCCAAAGCTACTCATAAGGCTGACTAAATGGATATGTTAATACAAACTTAAGTCAAGAGATACACACTGATACAAATTCCTCCACAAACAACCCAGGACACAACACAGTGCCCTGTGGAACACCTGCTGCATCGTATAGTCCATTGAACTGCTAATCATCATTTACGAAAATGGCACATACATTTCCTTCAGAAACTATTCATACCCCCTTGAGTTATTCCACATTTTGTTGTGTTACAGACTGAATCCACACATAATACCCCATAATGACAAAGTGAAAACATGGTTTTAGACATTTTTGTAAATGCATTGAAAATGAAATACAGAAATATCTCATTTACAAAGTATACACACCCTAAATCAATACATTGTAAAGCACCTTTAGTAGTGATTACAGCTGTGAGTGTTTCTGGGTATGTTTCTACGAGCTTTGCACACCAGGATTGTACAATATTTGTACATCATTCTTTAAATAATTATTCAAGCTCTATCAAGTTGTTTGTTGATAGCCATGGCTAGGCAGCCATTTTCTAGTTGTGTCACTGTCGACTGGAGGGATCTTACAGATAATTGTATGTGTGGGGTACAGAGATTAGGTAATAAACAGTTATTGCACACAGAGTGAGTCCATGCAACTTATTATGTAACTTGTTTTAGCACATTTTTACTCCTGAACTTATTTAGTCTTGCCATAACAAAGGGGATGACTAGTTATTGACTCAAGAGTTTTTAGCTTTTCATTTGTAAACATTTCTAAAAACATAATTCTACTTTGACATTATTGGGTATTGTGTGTAGGCCAGTGACACAACATTTTAATTGAATCCATTTTAAATTCAGGCTGTTACACTACAACATGTAATATTCCATAAAAGAAGCAAAAACGTCAATTTGAGTCTGTAGCCTGAATTCATGATGAGCCAGCCTGCTCGGTCCATTCCATTGCATTAGGTTGAGGTGTTCACTGATGGATACAGACAGACTGCGTAGCACCATGCATTTTCATAGTGTGTTGTGCAGTGCTTCTGTACAACTGCCTCTCATGTGATGTGCATAGGCACTGGCTAGTAATCTTTATACCTTTTTAGATAACGTGACACGTGTCTATGCAAGGATGGGTTTTTTTTCTCCTCGTCTGACCTACAATCTGGCTATCTATCATGTGCTGTATTTTACATTTCTCATTTTTCTGTCTCTCTCTCTACTTTCTCCGTCTCTCTCTGTCTCTCTCTGTCTATTTCTCTCTCTGCTTTCTCTCTCTCCTCCCTCTCACACTCTCTCCCTCCTTCTCCCCCCTCCCCCTCCCTCCCTCTCCCCTCTCTCTCTCTCTCAATTCAATTCAATTCAAGGGCTTTATTGGCATGGGAAACATGTGTTAACATTGCTTAAAAGCAAGTGAGGTAGACAACATACAAAGTGAATATATAAAGTGAAAAACAACAAAAATTAACAGTAAACATTACACATACAACAGTTTCAAAACAGTACTCTCTCTCTCTCTCTCTCTCTCTCTCTCTCTCTGTCTCTCTCTCTCACACTGTCTCCCCCCTCTCTCTCTACTCTCTCATCCTCCTCTCCCACTGGTCAGGGTGTTTACCTGCTGTTGGCAGCTTGTGCTGGCTGGTTATTTACCAGCCGTGAAGAGTGATAAGGTTTCTTCTGACAGGGAAAGCCATTATGATTCTAATGACAGTTATTGTGGCGGATCGGAGGCAGAGTTGATTGGCAACTTTGTATGTGTTTCAGCTCCCTAAAAACACGGAGAGACAGGACGCTTTAAAACAGCTGTCGCCGAAAGTAATTATTGTAATTGATTGTGCCTAAAATGTTTTTTTTTCTTCAAAATTGCATCTGTAATTAGTTTTTCTTATTTTTGTATTTGACAAGATTACACTTTGCAGGGTGGAGGTGTTAATGCATGTTTCTGAGTGATTGGACAGAAGAAGGGAGAAAGAGAGAGAGGTTGGTGAGCGGAGGAGAGAGAGGTACACAATGGGCAACAAGCAGAAATTGTCTGGGTTGTTGTGCGGAGGCACAAAGGCGACGGGAACAGGGCGTCCCAGTCAAGGCTGTTCAGGGCTGGAGCTCAGTCAGGGCCTTTGTGTTGTGAAGTGGTGCTGGGTGAATGTGTCTCTGAATGTAGCAGCCTGTAACTGCAGCATCCCAGTGCCACTGCCTTTACGAGTCACACAGGCCCTCTACATCTGGAACAGGGCGGGCTGGGAGGGTGGATTAAACCCTCACCCCATCATCCTCTATCCTGCACATCCTTGAGCCACCCCTCATTTATAACATGACCAGAGAGCATCAGTCAGGAGGACTGTTTTTCATACATGGAGTGGGCTGTAGAATTAGCCTGATGGGTCCCATGTGAGGAACACAGTGGATTGTTTGCCCTCACTTTGAGTTGTGTCTATCGACTGTGAAGGGGCTTGGTTTACAGCTGTGAAAAGACTCAAAGAGGCCCAATCAATGGACCACTCAGCCACCCAAGCAACTCATTTGGATCTGCCCAGGTTTACAGTGTGTGTGTCTGTGTGTGTGTGTGTGTGTCTGTGTGTGTGTGTGTGTGCGTGTGTGTGTGTGTCTGTGTGTGTGTGTGTGTGCGTGTGTGTGTGTCTGTGTGTGTATGTGTGTGTGTGTGTGTGTGTGTGTGTGTGTGTGTGTGTGTCTGTGTGTGTGTGTGTGTGTGTGTGTGTGTCTGTGTGTGTGTGTGTCTGTGTGTGTGTGTGTGTGCGTGTGTGTGTGTCTGTGTGTGTATGTGTGTGTGTGTGTGTGTGTGTGTGTCTGTGTGTATGTGTGTGTGTGTGTGTGTGTGTGTCTGTGTGTGTCTGTGTGTGTGTGTGTGTGTGTGTGTGTGTGTGTGTGTGTGTGTGTGTGTGCGTGCGTGCGTGCGCGTGCGTGCGTGCGTGCCTGTCTGTGTGTGTGTGTGTGTGTCTGTGTCTGTGTGTGTGTGTGTCTGTGTGTGTGTGTGTGTGTGTGTGTGTGTGTGTGTGTGTGTGTGGTGGGGGGGATGGGGGTGGATTGGCTCCAAATTGGCGTGGCGCTCTGGTAAGTCACACCAGTCCTAACAACCACCCTGCAACCTGCCCACAATGGCAGACTGATTGCCCTTTTCAACATGCTTGATTATTCCATTCATACTGGGAAAAGAAAAGTAAAAATGTAGCCAGACTAGGGTCTCAACAATTGCAGTTGTATATCCAGCAGCATAGCACTCCCCGCCTCGGCCCTTAGTGTTCAGCACAGCATCAGTCTATTCAACCTCCCTCTCCATTATTTCACTGTTCAAATATATTTAGATTCGTAAGATGCTTTTCTTGAAAAAGAGTTGGAGGTCCATAGTGGCCATTTTGAAACACAATGAAAGTACAGCACTTAAGAATAATGATACTGTATACGAAAAGATCTTAGTCCCTGCTGGTTGCAATAAATGTTATTATAGTATGATGAAAGCTGTTATGGAAGGTGTTTTCTATTCAAGGAACTGCCAGAGCTATAGGTGCTCTTTACTTAAAGCTGCAATCAGCAGTTGAAACAATAACAAAGCAAATTCCCCGTCCCTGTTTTGGTAAAAAGCTGAGGGATGGGGTTGGAGAAATGTTACCACTCCCAAATTCATAGATAGAGCTTTGGATTCAAGGACTGACCGTCCATCATAGCACATGTGTAGTTTTAACCATGTTTTGAGTTTATATAGTGTCACGTTCTGACCTTTATTTCAGACGAAGAGGAGATCTGCTGTTACATATAGTGGTTGTTTACATTTAATTTGTTTACAAACAGAGTAAAACAAGCATATATTTTGGGGGATTCTGATGGGGTATGACAGTTGAACTAAGCTTATGAGGAATTTATAAATTATATTCTTCAATAATCAATGGGTACATATCATGGATTTCTACCCCCCAAAATGTATGTATCAACTGCAGATTGCTCCTTTAAAGTCAAAAAGTATGACTCTTATATACTGAACAACAATATAAACGTAACATGCAACATTTTAAAAGATTTTACTGAGTTACAGTTCATAGAAGGAAATAAATTCATTAGGTCCTAATCAATGGATTTCACATGACTGGGAGGGGTGCCGCCATAGGTGGGGCTTGGAGAGCATAGGCCCACCCACTTGGCAGCCAAGCTCACCCAATGGGGAGCCAGGCCCAGCCAATCAGAATTTGTTTTTCCCCACGAAAGGGCTTTATTACAGACAGAAATACTCCTCAGAACTATCTCTTTTAGAATAATGAAGAGGATTCAGAGCACATTTTTTTTCCACTTGTTTCCATTTCCCCATGTCTCTCCATGTATTTCCTCATAAGACAGTGAGAGGGAAGAGACATTCCCAGAGAGGGTGAAAGACAGAGAGGTGAACCATTAGCACCATCCAAGTTAAGCTTTCCTACTCGTTAGGCTAAATGGGCTCCTTGCTGAACCTGTCTGTCTGAAAAGTAGATCCCGGCCAGATGAAAGGAAACAGGGATCAATTGACCTAATAGCTTGTACAATCATCTCCTATGCTTTTCTGATAGATTGACGGAGGGTGTTGGCTGGAGTAGAAGCAGTGATGGTCATGAAGCTGCTGGGATGGGCTGGTTGAAACAGAGCTGTGGTGTGTGAGACGTGGTGTGTGTGTGTTATCAGTGACAGTCCAGTACCAGCTTCCTCCAACTCTTCCTCCTCAGTATACCTTTTCACACTTGGTGACTCTCTCTCTCTCTCTCTCTCTCTCTCTCTCTCTCTCTCTCTCTCTCTCTCTCTCTCTCTCTCTCTCTCTCTCTCTCTCTCTCTCTCTCTCTCTCTCTCTCTCTGTCTGTCTGTCTTTGTCTGTCTGTCTGTCTGTCTGTCTGTCTGTCTGTCTGTCTGTCTGTCTGTCTGTCTGTCTGTCTGTCTGTCTGTCTGTCTGTCTGTCTGTCTGTCTGTCTGTCTGTCTGTCTGTCTGTCTGTCTCTGTCTCTCTCTGTCTCTCTGTCTCTCTCTCTCTCTCTCTCTTTTCTCTCTACCGCATCAATACTGACACTTTTGTCCTCATTACCTTGTCAGCCTGCGCTCTCTGCCACACAGAGACACCTCCTCTCCCTAATAGACCACTCTTTACATGCCCACCTGCCCCTCACTGTCTCCTCCCTTGCTCCTCACTGGCTCCCCTTACTCCTCACTGGCTCCTCACTGGCTCCCTTACTCCTCCTGGCTCCTCCCTGGCTCCTCACTTTCTCCTCACTGGCTCCTCCTTGCTCCTCAGTGGCTCCTCAGTGGCTCCTCCCTGGCTGCTTACTGCTCCTCACTGGCTGCTCACTGCTCCTCACTGGCTCCTCAATGGCTCCTCCCTGGCTGCTTGCTGCTCCTCACTGGCCACTGCTCCTCACTGGCTCCTCACTGGCTCTTCACTGGCTGCTCACTGGCTGCTCACTGCTCCTCACTGGCTGCTCACTGCTCCTTGCTCCCACTGACCCTCTCAGAGCAGAGGAATTAGTGCAGAAGTTATTCATTGTCTTCTTAGAACAATCAGCAGCTCCCATGAGGCGTCAGGCTAGATAAAGAGAAATGCATCAACAGGGGCGAGCCTGCATGGCGCCCGGAGTGTGTCTGTGTTTGTGTGTGTTTGTGTGTTTGTGTGTGTGAGTGGTTACCTGTTCTGTAAGGGCAGCAGCAGTGCTCACCTGAGACATGAGTCAGTCCACAGAGGACTGTGCAGCTCTGCCATGTGTGAGGGGAGCTGTTATTTATGTCCGCAACACTCCCTCTGGAGAAGATGTGTTTTGAAGAGTGTGTACATGTGTGTGTGTGTCAGCTAGGGTTTGAGCTGTGAGAGAGGAGACACCACAAGGACACAACGGCAGCTGTTTGTTTGCCTTTGTCTGTAGAAATGGGAGTTGGAAGGAACAGGGGAGAGGTAGAGGAAGGAGAAAGGGAGAGGTAGGAAGGAGAAAGGGAGGAGGTAGAGGAAGGAGAAAGGGGAGAGGTAGAGGAAGGAGAAGGGAGAGGTAGAGGAAGGAGAAAGGGAGAGGTAGAGGAAGGAGAAAGGGAGAGGTAGAGGAACAGAGGGAGGAGGAGAGAGGGAGAGGTAGAGGAACAGAGGGAGGAGGAGAGAGGGAGAGGTAGAGGAACAGAGGGAGGAGGAGAGAGGAGGAGTAGAGGAACAGAGGGAGGAGGAGAGAGGAGAGGTAGAGGAACAGAGGGAGGAGGAGAGAGGGAGAGGTAGAGGAACAGAGGGAGGAGGAGAGAGGGAGAGGTAGAGGAACAGAGGGAGGAGGAGAGGGAGAGGTGGAGGAACAGAGGGAGGAGGAGAGAGGGAGAGGTAGAGGGAACAGAGGGGAGGAGGAGAGAGGGAGCTCATGAAGGGGGTGACAGGCCAATGTAGATTCATAAATAAAAGCAGCCAAAACACCTAAAGCATAACACATAGGCAGATGGTAGATGAGAGAGAGAGTGGAGAAAGAGAGACAGAGAAGGAGAGAGCGGTGAGATAGAGAGGGTAGAGAGACAGAGAGAGGAGAGAGAGACAGAGCCAGAGAGCGATCCAGAGTAGATTCATTAAGAACTATAATTACAGTGGGACTCGCATCTCTCACCTGAGATTAGCCCTGTGGCCTGATCCCTCTTTCCTCTCCTCCTCTCCCTCCCTCTCTTTTCTTTCAACCTTCTGCTCCCTTACTGTATTATCGTCATCAACGATCCACAGCGTCTACTTAAACGTCTACTGGATTTTATGATGTTCACTGACCACACTGTCCAACTGCCAATGGACATACCAATTAGAGGTCGACCGATTAATCGGAATGGCCGATTAATTAGGAGCCGATTTCAAGTTTTCTTAACAATCAGAAATCTGTATTTTGGACGCCGATTTTGCCAATTTAAAAATAAAATGTTTTTACAACTTTATTTAACGAGGAAAGTCAGTTAAGAACATTCTTATTTTTCAATGACGTCTAGGAACAGTGGGTTAACTGCCTTGTTCAGGGCAGAACGACAGGTTTTTCACCTTGTCAGCTCAGGGATTCAATCTTGCAACCTTACAGTTAACGAGTCCAATGCTCTAACCACCTGCCTCACGAGGAGCCTGCCTGTTACGCGAATGCAGTAAGAAGCCAAGGTAAGTTGCAAGCTAGCATTAAACTTATCTTATTAAAAACAATCAATCAATCATAATCACTAGTTATAACTACACATTGATGATATTACTAGTTTTATCTAGCATGTCCTGCGTTGCATATAATCGATGCGTTGCGGATTCGCGAAAAAAAGACTGTCGTTGCTCCAATGTGTACCTAACCATAACATCAATGCCTTTCTTAAAATCAATACACAAGTATATATTTTTAAACTTGCATATTTAGCTAAAAGAAAGGTTAGCAGGCAATATTAACCAGGCAAAATTGTGTCACTTCTCTTGTGTTCATTGCACGCAGAGTCAGGGTATATGCAACAGTTTGGGCCGCCTGACTCATTGCAAACTAATGTGCCGTAATTTTACGTAATTATGACAAAGGTTGTGCAATGTAACAGCAATATTTAGACTTAGGGATGCCACCCGTTAGATAAAATACTTGAACGGTTTCGTATTTCACTGAAATAATACGAAATAAAATGTTTTGTTTTCGAAATTATAGTTTCCGGATTTGACCATATTAAATGACCTAAGGCTCGTATTTCTGTGTGTTATTATGTTATAACTAAGTCTATGATTTGATAGAGCAGTCTGACTGAGCGACGGTAGGCACCAGCAGGCTCGTAAGCATTCATTCAAACGGCACTTTTGTGCGTTTTGCCAGCAGTCTTCGCAATGCTTCATGCATTGCGCTGTTAATGACTTCAGGCCTATCAACTCTCTAGATTAGGCTGGTGTAACCGATGTGAAATGGCTAGCTAGTTTGTGGGAGTGCGCGCTAATAGCGTTTCAAACGTCACTCGCTCTGAGACTTGAGTAGTTGTTCCCCTTGCTTGCAAGGGCCGCGGATTTTGTGGAGAGATGGGCACCTGTCTCGAGGGTGGCTGTTGTCGATGTTCCTGGTTCGAGCCCAGGTAGCGGGGCGTAGAGGATGGAAGCTATACTGTTACACTGGCCATACTAAAGCATCTATAAGACCATCCAATAGTCAAATGTATATGAAATACAATGGTATAGAGAGAAATAGTCCTACAATTCTATAACTACAACCTAAAACTTCTTACCTGGGAATATTGAAGACTCGTTTCAAAAGGAACCAACAGCTTTCATAAGTTCTCATGTTCTGAGCAAGGA
>NC_068452.1:35799627-35804627 GCF_023373465.1 Oncorhynchus keta | reverse complement strand
TGGTTCTGACTGACATTTGCTACTGTGTACCTTTTGCACATTGGCTGTCCTTGGCCGTATGATATGCAGTGTCCTTGACCATATATGATATGCAGTGTCCTAGACCGTATGATATGCAGTGTCCTTGACCATATGATATGCAGTGTCCTAGACCGTATGATATGCAGTGTCCTTGACCGTATGATATGCAGTGTCCTTGACCGTATGATATGCAGTGTCATGGCCGTATGATATGCAGTGTCCTTGACCATATGATATGCAGTGTCCCTTGACCGTATGATATGCAGTGTCCTTGGCCGTATGATATGCAGTGTCCTTGACCGTATGATATGCAGTGTCCTAGACCGTATGATATGCAGTGTCCTTGACCGTATGATATGCAGTGTCCTTGACCGTATGATATGCAGTGTCCTTGGCCGTATGATATGCAGTGTCCTTGACCGTATGATATGCAGTGTCCTTGACCGTATGATATGCAGTGTCCTTGGCTGTATGATATGCAGTGTGCTGACCATATGATATGCAGTGTCCTTGGCGTATGATATGCAGTGTCCTTGACCATATGATATGCAGTGTCCTTGACCGTATGATATGCAGTGTCCTGGGCAGCGTAGTGTCCTTGACCGTATGATATGCAGTGTCCTTGGCATTATGATATGCAGTGTCCTTGGCCGTATGGTATGCAGTGTCCTTGGCCGTGCGATATGCAGTGTCCTTGACCGTATGATATGCAGTGTCCTTGGCCGTATGATATGCAGTGTCCTTGACCGTATGATATGCAGTGTCCTTGACCGTATGATATGCAGTGTCCTTGACCGTATGATATGCAGTGTCCTTGACCGTATGATATGCAGTGTCCTTGGCCGTATGATATGCAGTGTCCTTGACCGTATGATATGCAGTGTCCTTGACCGTATGATATGCAGTGTCCTTGACCGTATGATATGCAGTGTCCTTGACCGTATGATATGCAGTGTCCTTGACCGTATGATATGCAGTGTCCTTGACCGTATGATATGCAGTGTGTCCTTGACCGTATGATATGCAGTGTCCTTGACCGTATGATATGCAGTGTCCTTGACCGTACGATATGCAGTGTCCTTGGCCGTATGATATGCAGTGTCCTTGACCGTATGATATGCAGTGTCCTTGGCCGTCGATATGCAGTGTCCTTGGCCGTATGATATGCAGTGTCCTTGACCGTATGATATGCAGTGTCCTTGGCCGTACGATATGCAGTGTCCTTGGCCGTATGATATGCAGGTGTCTGACGTATGATATGCAGTGTCCTTGACCGTATGATATGCAGTGTCCTTGACCCAGTGTCCTTGTATGATATGCAGTGTCCTTGACCGTATGATATGCAGTGTCCTTGACCATATGATATGCAGTGTCCTTGACCGTATGATATGCAGTGTCCTTGACCATATGATATGCAGTGTCCTTGACCGTATGATATGCAGTGTCCTTCACCGTATGATATGCAGTGTCCTAGACCGTATGATATGCAGTGTCCTTGACCGTATGATATGCAGTGTCCTTGGCCGTATGATATGCAGTGTCCTTGACCGTATGATATGCAGTGTCCTTGACCGTATGATGGCAGTGTCCTAGACCGTATGATATGCAGTGTCCTTGACCGTATGATATGCAGTGTCCTTGACCGTATGATATGCAGTGTCCTTGACCGTATGATATGCAGTGTCCTTGCTGGGTTACAGCACCATTTTCATTAGATAACTACGGAAATACCTTGCTTTGAATTGAATAAACATTATTATACATTCTACCTATTTCTACGGAAATATATTCACTATAGACGGCACAAGGCTTAAGGACTTAGAATTACATGTCTAGATCCCTTTATCAAAGGGTATCCTACTGGCGTTGGTTTTAAATCATACATTCATTCAGGGTTTTCTTTTGTTGTTCCTTTCAAAAGAATGAGTTTGGGGGATTAAGCTCTACCAACAGTAGGGCTCATATTTTAGATTTGATTTAACCTTTATTTAACTAGGCAAGTCAGTTAAAAACAAATTCTTATTTACAGTTATTATATATAATAAAATTCCAAAGTCAATTCTAAGTTCTTATTAGTAAGTTCAGTAAGTTCCAAATCCCACTTTATAATGACCATGTAGCGACAGTAACATTAATATCAGGGGCAACACCTAAACCATGTCATAGGTATAACTCTGGGGAAGACCTCGAAGCCGACAGTTCTGTGAGGTACCACTAGGTATGTAAGAACATGCTCTACTGACTGCTGTGGATTTACAGAGAAAAATATGAAGCCCGTGTATAATTGGTTGGCACTCTGTAATTGCATTAGAGGCGATTATAAGACTTTTAACAGGGCTATTTCTAGCATTGTTTCTACTGATGGTCACTTTGACCCTTTGTACACTAACCACTAACCTTGTGTCCTTTATACACCCAGGATCTTATGTTGGTCTAACTGTATGCTTGTTGTGCACCTATTGCCTCTATTCTAGCCTGCTTACTTCAAAATTTATTTGCTGCATCGTTCACTCACCTGGCTGCCACTCCAATACCCTCGTCTTCTGCTCCTCCACCATCTGTCTACTAACATGAAATCATCTAACCTCGCTTTAACTTATGCCCACTGTATACTCAAAGTGTACCCTAACTAAAATGGCTTTGCACTCACTGCCTGTTTGCACATCTAGCCTCTTCCTGCTTGTGTACTCACCTGCTCCTGAGTGCACTAACATGCTCCCTTGTCCACTCCCACATCCTGTTCTGTCCTAGCATTTCTCGCCTCCTCTACTCACCTTCACCCTGAGCACACGTGCCCTCTCACTCAGCCCCCACTCCTGAGCACAAGCCCCTCTCACTCACCCCACTCCTGAGCACACGTGCCCTATCACTCACCCCACGTTAGCAGATATGGATGGAAGTACAACGACCCTGAATGAACCCAGATATTGAGCCATTTTAAAGCTAGAGGCTTTAGACAATATCCCCAGCCTATCCCTGCTCTGCAGTGACCGTTCTACTGAAAAGTGAGGGGCCAGGGATCCTCCCAGCATGCACCAGGGCTTTATGGGAGTTTATGGGGGAGTGTATGACCCCTCCTCTTCCTCAGCAGTGGGACTAGCTTGCGCTGGCAGCCTGGCACTCTTCCCACTGGCTGGAATTAGCAAGGCGAGGAAAACAAACAAATTACAGGGAAACAAACGGAATGGTAATAAGCATGTAGTGACATGAAGAGAATCCTGTCAGCAGGACAGAGGGAGTTAGGGAGGGAAGTAAGGAGGGAAGGAGGGGGAAGTAAGGAGGAGGTAAGGAAGGAAGGAGGAGGGAGGGAGGGAGAAGGAGGGAGGGGGTGGGGAGGGGATGCAGAGTGTAATTTTATCCTTCACTCTCTCTCTCAATTTGTCCCTTATTCTATTTTACATTTCTCCCCATCTCTCTCTCTCTCTCTCTCTCTTCTCTCTCTCTCTCTCTCTCTCTCTCTCTCTCTCTCTCAGTGTCACTCTACCGCCCCTCTATTCCCGCTCTCTCTCTCTCTCTCTCTCTCTCTCTCTATCTCTCTCTCTCTCACTCTCTCTCTCTCTCTCTCTCTCTCTCTCTCTCTCTCTCTCTCTCTCTCTCTCTCTCTCTCCTCTCTCTCCTCTCTCCTATCTCTCCTCTCTCTCTCTCTCTCTCTCTCTCTCTCTCTCTCTCTCTCTCTCTCTCTCTCTCTCTCTCTCTCTCTCTCCTCTCCTATTTCTCTTCTCCCTCTCCTCTCTCTCCTATCTCTCTCCTCTCACTCTCTCTCTCTCAATTTCACTCTACCACCTCTCTATTCCCCCTCTCTCCCTCTCTCTCCCTGCGGCCCTCTGCGTGGAGATCATCCCTGTGTATGGGGCAGTTGAGACAGATGGGCGGATGATGGATCTGACGTTATAGACAGGCAGTGTGATGGATGGTTGGCCGGGGCTGATATGGGATTAATGCAGTGGCCGGGTTAGTGGGGGCCAGAGCGGATGGCTCTGTGATAGATAGATAAAACTGACGAGCAGATAAACAAGAGAGCGCTAATCCACGCCCCCTTGATGGACAGAAAATCAAAGATGGGGAAAAGAGCACAGAGGGAGAGTTTGGGTGTTTGTGCTCAGTGTAGACTGTCTGCACGGTAGATAGAGGGGTCTGGAGGGTGAGAGGGACATGGGGTGTGTGTGTGTGGGGGGGGCATTTTGACATACAGATGAAGGATCTTAATTTGATCACTCTCTTGTTGCTGAGACATTTCCTGCACAGTAGTGTATTCAAGGTATAAAAAGGCTTCTGAAGTTTGTCATTTACATTTAAAATGTCAGACTTGATTTGTCAATAATGAAAAATCTATCAACCCCTACAAAAGAGGTCCATTAATTATAATCCACATGATAATTCACATTTCCTGTTGCTGCAGGATTATTTTCCTGCTTTAGCAAACATGGCTCATATTAAGATCCTACATCTGTAGGGCTTAGTGTCAGCATGATTATAGGGAGATAACAGGATGGGATTGAGCAAACTGGGTGAGGGTAGAGTTTGGTGAAAGGGCATAGCTGGGTGTAGGTGGGCAGTATGGCTGTTGAAGAGAGATTGGGGCATAAGTAATTGGGCATAGTGGGGTATGATGGGGTGATTGGAATTGGATGATGTAGTCCGCTGGTTGGAGTTTGTAAATAGAGGAGATTGATGGTCTGTTTTTAGGGGAGGATGTTGTATTTGGTTATGAATCACACACGCACGCACACACACACACACACACACACACACACACACACACACACACACACACACACACACACACACACACACACACACACACACACACACACACACACACACACACACACACACACTTGGGAGTTAGGAATTAGAGTGGTGGTATATGCTGGATGGGAAGATGACAAGATGTCTTTTTAGATGAGGAGAGGAGATAGCGAGCGGGAGAGTGAAGAAATAATCAGTTGTATCTGCCCATCCTCACATTGTAGCTGTTC